>NW_024064789.1:380209-435845 GCF_009727055.1 Benincasa hispida | reverse complement strand
GATAAAATAAGAATAATAATAAATATAATCAATTAATAAATATATAATAAACTGAAAAAAATATATATACACACCCACATGTTTTCAAACATTTAAAATTTAATTCCCAATTTATATGTTTCTTTTTAGTTTCAACAAGCCATTTTTACCTATTTGTATATGAAAATTGAAAAACATCAAAAATATATATATATATATATATATAAAAGATCAAATTATTTGATAACAATAGGTATAATGTAACAAACCCAAATTTGAACGCATACAATACACGAAATTAAATGTCAAATGTTAACCAGGATGAAATTTTATTTAAAGGGTCGTAAATGTAATACCTAACCTTAACTTTAGAAAGCAGGAAAACAAATAAAATATATAATTAAGAATGAAAAATATATAACTTGATAGGAAATCGGGTGAAAATTAGAATTGGAAAAAAAATAAGAAAATTTATTAATTATCCAAAAATAATGAAAAGGGGGCAGAATCAGGGAGGATTAATTAGAAGTTGGATGCTAGCTAATTCAGAAGACAAATTGGCAATAGATAACTTTTTGTTTAGGCAGCTGTTCATTGGAAGGAATTGGAGTGAATTAATTCGCCCATATACTCTTAAAATTGAAAGAGTTTAATAAAGGGGGAAGTGGAATCCCACAAGCAGTGAAGGCAACCCCACGCGGTGGAGAAAACTAGCGATGATTTGGCAGAGAAAATTCGGAGAGAGCGAGTGTGGAGAAGAGCGAGAATTCTCAGCGAGACAGTTGGCGACGATGAGCGGGAATTGCGGAGGAAAGCGCAACTGATGCGAGAAGTTCAACGGAGAGCCAAGACCAGCGATGAAAGCTGTAGAGAGCAAGAGATTTTGAGAACATGAAAGAGCGCTGATTTGGGACATAAAGCCGCTGGATTATGCATTGAACTCTAAAATGGTAATACAAAAACAAAGGCTGAATGACGTAAGGGCAAACACGTTGCCAAAATCTAGGTGCTTATATAACATAAATTTTCTTAACCTACAGAATTCTTAAAGAAGCCATTTGCTTGAGGATGTATTGTGTCACACAAGAGAAGAGCTGAAAACGGCATATTAAATAGGGAGGCTTTAAGGCTGGAAGTTTAAATGGATTCTTCAAACAAAACTCCAGTAGTTAAAAATCGTGTGAAAAGGGTGAAGATTCTGTTAGCTTAGAAGGAGGAAACGTGCAGGGAAGTGCTGCCCAAATTTCCTTTTTAATTTAAGAGGAAAAGCTCTACTGATTTAAACCATAAGGAATAAGTACAGTGAATAACTAGGATCGCAGTCAAGACGTTAGTTTATCTCAACCCTCCTTTAAGTGCTGTTACGTAGTGTACCCTTTAATATGTTAGCATAAATTATGTTATTGTTATTGTGTATTAACATGTTTAAAAATACGTCTTATCGACAAGGATCCCATGCAGTTATTGTTTGTTCACAATGATGAAATAAGATTAAATTTTAATTACGACTAAAGGTTTATGCTTCTAGGCTAGCAGTTGGCATTGTTATCGGTTGCACTGCGCCCTCTAAACCCCAATTCTATGCAAGATTATGCTAGGACTAAACAGGGTATATTATGGTTTGCACCCCTCTAGTCCAATATTCTTACAGTTTATGTTAAATGTGTGATTGTTCGGATGGCGGACTCTGGCCTTACTGACTTGATGACCCGCTTAATCATCAGATTGGGTTAGTTTCCGCCCTAAGTCCTCATCTTTCTATCAGGGTGGAGAAATTTACGTTAGAAGCAAACCGACCACCACATGTTATTATATGTTTTCGTGGGTTACCAAGTAAAGTGATTCCAAATGACTCACACTCGTAGCCTTAGTGTCTCTGTCATTCTATGTTAGACATGTTGCATTGTGATTGTTGCATTTTTGGTCACTACCCCTATGTGAAACTTACTTACTGGTCGTATATTATATACTCATCCTTATTTTTTACAGATATTATCATCATAATTATTATTATTTATTAAAAGAAGTTAACAAAAAAACCCTAAATCTCATCTTCTTCATTTAGTCGCCCAAAAATCTCATTTTCTCCTTTGCAATCTCATGTCTTTGATCGTCCAACAACTCTTTCTAAATTCCATCACTTGGCTAGCTTTTAATGACCACCCTCACCAGGTTGCCGACCTTTTTTCGCTTGCACACATGTTTTTTGCTTTTGTTTCTACTTTGAACATCATTTTCAACAATGACGTTCTGGGATTGATAGTGTTTAAAGTTGGCTTTCAAGATCCAATGAGTAAAATGGTCACATGGAATGAAGATGATGAGACTCCCTACAACTAGTTTGGTGTGAAACGCAATCATACTTCCAATGGTCACATCGTCATGAAGTTGCAATTCCTTAACATATTCACTTGCCAACAACAAACTTTACTGGTAAAATCAACTTTGCTCTTTCTCATCTTGGAGAAAGTCCATTGTTGTATACATCCATAAGTTTCTAATGACCCTCATCGATTGCTCGTCATCTTCCTTTGCATAAAGGACAATATTGGGTGATTTTTATAGAGTGTATTTGTGATATTCGTGTTGTTTTTGTATCTCTGCATTTTCATTTGTACCTAATTTGGTTGTTTTAGGGTAGTTTTGTCTATTTTTTATTATATAAATTTGTTTTGCTATTTTTATAAATTTGAAACTTTTGTCAGTTTTCCAAATGAAACTTTAAAATTTGTTGTTTCTCTTGTCAGCCCTACAATATTACATAATAATCAAACCCCAAAAGTTCATGATACCCCCATTAATTTCTGATCATTTAAAGAGAGAAGAAAATTTTGAAAAGACACAAAAATGGAGAAAAATATAGAAATGATGGGGAAAATTAAAAGGATATTGCCCTTTTAGAAACTATTTAGGAAAATATTGTTGTTTTCAAACTCTTTGTAAAAATATTGTTGTTTTTTTTTTTAAATAAATCGATGGTTGAAAATTCGAATTAGATAGGTCGAATTTTGAACCCTCGACCTTCCCCTTTCGCTTTACATTTGCACGTCGAACTTTGAACCCTCGACCTTGCCCTAACATTATTATTGAGTCTGTTTAATTATCATTCCGGAGACCTTCCTCATAATTATTTGATATGGAGAGAACGAAAGACCTTCCTCATTCCAGAGACCTTCCTCATTCCGGACACCTTCTTCATAACACTCATAATTATTTGATGTGTTAAAAATAATTTTGTATTGGGAGAGAACGAAAGAGGGAAGAGTAAGAGAGAGAGCAGAGATTTTGAGAGAGAGAGATTTTGAGAGAGAGATTTTGAGAGAGAGCGAGATTTGAGAGAGCGAGAGTTTGAGAAATCGAGAGTTTGAGAGCGAGAGTGAGATCTTGAGAACGAGATCGAGATTTTGAGAGCGAGAACGAGAGCCAGATTTTGAGCGAGAGCGAGATATCCTGTACTAATATTTCCCTTAATTTTTTTTTTTTAATTATTACATACCCACCTTCTTCTTTTCTTTCTTATCCTTTATTTTTTTTTTTAATTTTCCTTTTATTAAAAAATTTCTAAAAATATTTTATTAATTATTTATAAATTTTAAAAAAAAAAAAGAAAAAAAAACTCCATCAAAATCTTGGTACAAATGTATAAAAGGAATCAAGATCATTTATTGTAAAATCTTTTAAACTATTGACCTTAATACTGTGATTAAATTTATGTTCTTTATATCGATAATAACAGTCTTAATTTATAGACTTGCATGTGAAGTTTTGAGTGTTGATTTGATTTATTATTTCCCCAAATTATTATCTAAAATATGTAAATTTTGAATATTGAAGTTTTTTTTACCACCCAACTTTTAGATTTAGACCATCTGATGTTTTATTATGTCAGTGACATTTAAAAGCTTCTATATCAAAATAATACTATTCATAATAATAATAGAATATAATAAATTAAAATAATATACTCTATAAAATAAAAAAATGTAAATTAAATATCTCATTTATATAAAAATAATTACAACAAAATTCAATGTGTCCAAAGGCAGACATTCGTCGATTTCGAGCTGGTTGTGTCGTCGTCGACTTCGAACTTGAGGTTGCTCGGGTTCATCTGATGTTGCTCTGGTACCTCTGCAGGCGCTTCATAATATAAATATTCATTAATGCTCTCCACGACCTTGACCAATAGTCCATGCACGTACTGAAGACGAAGGACCAGCCTCCTGAGTCATAATGTCTTGAACAAATGCTGGCATCTCATCATCTGGACTAACATAATCAGTTTTGACTCTGCGTCGCATCATAGAGGGCAAACTCTTTGCCACATTTATGTGTCAACTATCAAACTCATCTCTTCCGAAACAGGTCCTCTACGTCTAGGAGCTGGTAGAGGAACAATAGGTATATCGTACATATAATGAATTTCCTCCATATAGCTTTGGTTGTCACTACATATAGCAAGAACCTGGTTCGGATCATTCGCAACCTCACGGAGTCTACGGTTGTTAAATCTCTGTGAATTATAAAACAATTAGACAATATTTAAAATAAATTTAAATTAAAAATAATTAGATAATATTCATTTACCATATGACCCACAGCTGCTCCCGGACGAGTGACGTAGCACCTTGTGATATTATTATACCAATGAATATATTCTAGAGTGGCATATGTGTCAAACTGTTTAAGAGAAACCCCCACTGTAATAAACCTTGCACGATAGTACCATCGCACTACCAAATGTGCAACTTTTTCGGATCAATCTCCAGTCCTTAGGTCAATATCATGCAGTACGGCTTCAGTATTACAAGGCGATGGTACATTCTGCTGAAAACCGAATTGTCTCATCACCCTGTCAGGAAGATGCTACTCACCAATGTGAAAACTATGAGAGGACTCATCGTCCGCCATATGTTTTGACCATTCGTACAAAAATTAGGCAAAGTATGCATAATAATTTTGTATGGCTCTCAAATAACCTGAAACACAAAATATTGTATTAGAGAATATTAAAGACAAATACAATAAAAATGTGTATAAAATAATCAATTAGGTTTAGTGTAATGTACCTTTTCAGGTTGAAGTAGATCAAACATTTATCTATACTGGCTGACTACATGGTTGTCCTAGTCATACAAAATTTGTCTCTCCACCTAAATTTTTAAATTAATAATTTAGAATTTAAATTAACTAGATTAGTGATATAAAAATTAAAATGAATTGAAAAAACATACCGAGAACCGTAGGCTCGTCCAACTAACTGAGTGTCATTAACATGTTGTAGCTGTAGAGCCATTGTTGGAAATCGCTCCCAAGCCCATAGTTGCAAAAGTATTAGAGGCCTAACTATCTCTCGAACCTCAGGGCTTGCTGCTTTGCATAGTTGTCTATACAACCATGCCAAGCATGCTCCACCCCACGAATACAGCCCCGCATCATGGAGGTTAGCTAACAGTGGCAGGAACATCAAGTGAACAAAATGACTTGATTTATCTAAAACCAGACTTCCACCCATCATTTATAGTATATATGCTCCCGCATATCTTATGACGGTTTCCTCGTCTGCATCATATGTGAGCTCACAAAATTGTGTTCCTAACCATATTAAACTTAACCTCGATCCTTTAATCTTGTCGGCAGGTGGAGTCGCATCGAGGTACAGTTGACAAACTTCTAACCAGCCATCGTACATCACCGTCAACAGGTAACCCCAACAACACTTCTATATCTTGTAGAGTGATAGTGCACTCTCCAACAGACATATGAAATGTATGCATCTCGGGCCTCTATCTCTCGACCAAGACTATGATCAGATGCCAGTCCAACTGAATAAATCCTAATTTGGCAACCCCATAGAATTCATATGTGCGTAGTAGCGGTAGTATTCGAGGGTGGAGCGGGATAGTGCACTGGAGAACTGCCTCTCGACGCCTACAAGATATTTCTCCAGTAGTACGATCTCGCCATACAATAGATGATCGATGAATGGACTGGTCGTACAAAACATCGGGATAAACAGGTCCTGGGTTTAAAGCCATGATCTGAAAAAAAAATATTTATTTCTCAATTAAAAAAATATTTGTTTCTCAATTAGAAGAATCATGTACAACTTAATTAAAATAATAATGTACAACTTAATTAGAAGAATAATGTACAACTTAATTAAAAGAATAATGTACAACTTAATTAGAAGAATAATATATAACTTAATTAAAAGAATAATGTACAAGTTAATTAGAAGAATAATGTACAAGTTAATTAAAAGAATAATGTACAACTTAATTAAAAGAATAATGTACAAGTTAATTAAAACAATAATGTACAACTTTATAATATAAAAAATTGAATATACAATAAATTTATTTACTTTCCATAGAAATATATATATATATACACATGACCAATGAGAAAAAAAGCTAGTAATCATTAATGAAAAAAATAACAATAATAACAGAATTTTGAATTGTAAGAGAGAGCGAGATTCTGAGCGAGATTGTAAGAGAGAGCGAGATTAAGAGAGCGATATTGTAAGAGAGAGCGAGATGTTCAGAGAGAGCAAGATTGTGAGAGAGAGAGCGAGATTAAGAGCGAGATTGTAGGAGAGAGTGAGATTGAAAGCGAGATTGTAGGAGAGATCGAGATGCATACATTCCATAGACGTTGGAGATTGCCCCATGCTACAATCTCGCTATCTCAATCTCACTCTCTCCTACAATCTCGCATTCAATCTCGCTCTCTCCTACAATCTCGCTCTCTTTTACAATCTCCCTCTCTCTTACAATCTGCTTCACCCACTTATCTTCCTTGTCGAGGGTTGAAGTTTCGACTTATGTATGTAAAAAATTATGAGATTTCCTTTTCCTTGTCAATGGTTGAAGTTTCGACTTATGTATGTCAAAACTTTAACCCTCGACAACCCTAATTTACGTATTGTTTCCAAGTTTTTCTTTGTTTGTCGAGTTCTCAACATTCGACCTCAACATTAGTCGAATCCTCAACCCTCGACTTCTAGCAAAACAACAATATTTCTCTAGTAAGTTTTAAAACAACAATATTTCTCTAATAAGTTTTGAAAACAACAATATTAATATTAAAGGTCCGAAATGATGTGCATTAAATTGGTTTTTCTAAAACTGTTTATTTTTCTCACTCCCCCTAATTATCCTTAATTTTATTTGTGTTATTCTTTTGAGTTTATCTCAAAATTTAATATTAAAAATTTTAGGTATTGATGTTTATTATGGTTCATAAGAATTTGAAATGTTGACATGAATTTAGTTCAAAAATATAAACTTGTTTAATGGTCTTGCTATCATCTTTTTGTTTGGTGATTAATTTGTTTATAGAAAATTATCTTGGGTTATATTTTAGTCTTGAAAATAATTTATTTTTATTCTTTTGTATTGAACTTTCTAGCTCTTAATTCAAGTATTTGTGTTATTCCAATGTTTTCAAACTATTTAGTGGATTGAAAACATAGCAAGTTAAGCACGATCTCCAACATCATTGGTCTATTCCAAAATGAAAACCTATAAAGGTAAATTTGCATTCATACTTTAACAAATTATTTTCATTCAAACATAAATATAATTTGTCTACAAATTTCTTTACATGCAGTTCCCCCATCAATTGGATTTTGTAGGGTGTGGGTACTATGTGCAAAAGTATATACACAAAATAGTGCATAGTCCTAGTACTCCCATTACTAGCTTCGTACGTAAATTATTTATTTTTTATATGCTACAATTTAATAAATGATGTAAACTTATGTTTTTCTTTTCTTTCTTTCTGTAGTTATATATAGAAAATACATATATCCAAGAAGAGATTGATGAGATTCGAACACAATGGACAAGTTTTGTTGGATGATTTATGTAAGACTGGGCTTTTTTTTTTTTCTTGTCTTAATAGAATGTAGATACTAATTTATAAATTTAATGGAAGTTAATTTAGATACTGATTGTAGTTTGTGGAGGGACAAATGGTTGTCCATATATTTTAGAAGTACTTGAAGCTTTTAGAGGGGCAGTCGGTCCCATAGGTAATATATAGAAGTGTTGAATCTTTACGAGTTTTGAATAAAATATGCAAGTTTAGAATGGATCAAAAAGTACTATTTTTATTTGTGGATAGACGAATTATTATCTAACCATGATCTTTTTGTTGGAAGATTTGTATATAATTTCTTTGTTTATGGGTATTTAGTGTAAGTACTCATGGAAGTACTAATTGTTGTTTGTGAAGGGACAAATAATTAATATTATAAAAGTGTTTGATATTTTTTTTATAGTTTTGGAGGGGCGGGTAATTCCATATGTGATATAAAAGTGTTCCATATGATTATATATATATATATCATATATTTCTTTTTATATGTTATTTTCTCGACAAAATAATATATATTAATCTTATATTTTAAAAAAATAAATATTAATATACAGTTAAATTTCAATATTTAAACATCATTTTTAAAAAAATAAAACAACTATGATGTAACAGAAAAGAGTGATATATATGGTCGATAATATTTATCTTAATTAAATAATACAATAAAAAAGAGTGATATATATATAAAAAAGAAAAAATGAAGGGTAAAAGAATAGAAAGGGGATGCCTTCAACATGGGAATATAGAAAACAAATATTTTTAGAGGGCATCCAAAACTCTCAAGATACCAATTCTAAGTACATCTTAGAATGCTCGTAAATATCTAAATGCCAAGATATCTTTTATTATTGTGAAACAAACATACTAATACAGATGCTCACGTGAAAATTTTGGATGTCTGCAAAACAAATTTCCCTTTAATTATATATGTGTGTTTTGTTTTTATAAATAAACGTAGTAAGCACACATGGTGCATAAAAAATTTTTAAAAAAAAATTCCAAAACAAAACCATTGACAATGAATAAACCTAACCATTTGTTTGTGGCAACTGATATATCATAATATCTTCTAATATCTAGAAATCTTAACAAAATGAATGAAATGAAATCTCCAAACATTGAATGAATATGTCCCAAAATCATTAACTAATTATTAAAACAAATAAATTCTTAATTTTAATAAAAGTAAGAATTAAACAAATAATAATGTACTCAATCAGAAGAGATAAAAATGTTTATAAGGTTAAATTTATTCAAAAAAAAAATCGCTAATTAAAATCTTTGGACATTTTCAAAATATTTATTATGAAATGGATTGTCTCGTTGCTTTATTTTAAACAGTTTCATGTGTTATTAGAAAAAAAAATATAGAAAGAAAAAAGGAATCATCTAAAAGGAAAAATGGAAAATTGTGTCAGAGCAATACGAAATTAGATGGTAATTTTGGGGGAAAAAATCTAGTATAATAGAGACTACTATTTTCATTTATTATTTGACACGTCATCAAATGATTTATATTTAGTTTAATAATTCATTCATTTTTTTTTTTAATATTAACCCCATTTTCTCCCTATTTCTTAGATTTACATGTTTATCAAGTACAATGGTTAAATCTTTAGTTAAATTAAAGAAAAAACTATTTTTTTAAATTATTTTTTTTAGTTTTTAAATTTTATCTATTTTTTTTAACCATTGATAAAATGTAGATGACTAAGGAAGAAATTTGAAGCTGAAAAGAATGTATATAAACTTAATTTTTAAAAATGAAAATAAAAAAACAAATGACTACAAAAAAAAAAAATCTTAATAATTTGTCATTCATCTATTTTTTTAGACAATATATAATTCTTTAATGATCCAACGATTTTTAAATCTATATGCACAGTTTCAAAATCAAAATTAGTTGACCATTTAAATTGAAAATAAAAATTTTCTAAATCAACAAAACATTTTCGATATCATTAAATAAAAAGCCAAATCAAATATTTAGTTCGAGATACCTGAAAATTTATTTAAAAACAATCATTTAAAATTAAAAACCGCTAAACTCAATAATTCTCACTCGAACATTCAAAACATCTTGAAAACATAACTCTTTGCGAAAACATTATCTCTAGTTCCATGACACTATTTTTTATATAATGTGACAACAAGACGAGTAGCTTATTATAATTGCAACAGTGTTACATTTGGTATGATAAATGAAGCTCAACTTTCCTCCATATTCTACGATCAAACTTATCCTACTGTACTCACTATTGTCCAAACTGTTATTAGGCAGGCGGTTTCCCAAGAACGTCGAACAACTGCATCTCTCATTCGCTTTAATCTCTATGCTTATTTTGTTCAAGATTGTGATGCGTCAATTTTTCTCAAACCATCTATGATCAGTGAACAAAATGCAGCATTCAACAGAAATTCTGCAAGAGGTTATGGAGTGATACACAAGGCTAAAACTAAAGTTGAGAAGGCATGCATGTCCTAGCGTTGTGGTTCATGCAAACATTCTTGTTATGGACGCAAGAGATGCATCTTTTTCTTCGAGTAATATATTTATATATCTTGGACAATATAACTTGAAAGAAGAACTTCTTTCTTTACAAGTGTGTGTATATATATATTTATATATTGTCTAATTAATTGCTATAATACTTATTTTAAATTAGATTAAAATAGATTTAAGAAGAGAGTGAAAACTTAAAAAAAAAAAAAATCTAGTAACGTCAAGTGATTGTTGAGCGACTAGAGTAGACGATAGGAATGAAGTAGAAGATGAAGATTGAAGAATGAAGTTAAAGATTAAGGGGGTATGAATCATGATTTAAATAGTGAGAGAGAAGGGAAGAATGAAGATTTAATTACGTTTCGGGTTTTTTGTAAAAAAAAAAAATGTTTTTATCATTTTTAATTTATTTTGTTTTGAGTTGGTCAATTTAAGAGGATTTTTATGTTTGAAAGTGATTTTAAAATGGTTTAAATCACTGTTGTCATTTTCAAAATCACCGTGAAACATGTTTAATTCTTCAAAGCTAATTTTGATGATATGAAAATTGCATTTAAAAGTGTAGAATTCAAAACTAAATTAATTTTGAGTAATTCAAAGTGTGTTTTTGAGTGTTTTTAAAAATGATAAAAAATGATTTTTGATGATTTTAAAATTACTCCTAAACATGCAAATAATCGTAAGAAATAGAGGGAAAATAGACTTAATTAAAAAAACAAACAAAATGATTATAATACCGTGTCTAATTTTTTATAGTAAAATTGTACATCGATTTAGTCCTAGAAGTTGGGATCTTGAATGGTGCATAGGACAATATGAAATCTTGCAATGCATTAAATCACAGAGATATGCTACTTTGGCCTTTTTCAATTTTGACTTTTCTTTTATCCAAAATTCAACGCAGACCTTTTCAATATTGTTCACGGGTTATTTTGATACTATGGAATGGGAGATCGAGCCTTTCATCTTGAAATTGGTTGTGGGTATTTTATCAAAATTTTTAATTAATATTACTATCTTCAAAACTTAGAAATAGTTGCAAATATAACAATCGGATCCGAAGTATTAGTACATGAGCAATATAAAAAGATTTGTAAATACAACAAAATTTAGATCAAGCTTTTGGCCAAGTTTATTAGTGATAGACAATATACTGGTACGAGTCTATCACTCATAGACTTTGTTATATTTGTCATTTTTTAAAAATGTCGCAATGGTGTTTAGCTCCCAACTTCAACTAGGTGGTGTGGGTGCAATTTTTATAATCTATCATTAATTATTAATATTACTATTTCAATTATCTCTTTATTACAATATTTACTATTTCTTATTTATCAACTGTTACAATATTTACAATTTATTACATTTATACTAAAATAGTCTATACCTCAAACACAAACTATTATAATCTAGAATTATTAGACCACATACTATAATAATCATGACTATAATAATTAAATTAGTGTCAAAATATTCTTAATAGTTTGAAATTTATTATTAAAATATTGTTGTTTTAAATATCAATATGTTTTAAAACACATGAAATTCGATATCTTTATTATTAATGGGCAACTACATTATTTGGAACATTGAAGGAAGCTTCTTCATGCTTCGAATTAACTGGCATGGTGTTCATACCATCAACTTCGTAGTTTGAGGTTTAATTTCCCCATCCCATACTTTAATTACAACACCTTTTCAAAAAAAAAAAAAAAAGATTAATTGGAGAAATAATGCTTTTTAAAAAAAAAAAAAAACTGGGGAAAACGGGTTGTTTCAAAATTATATGGAGAAATAGGATCCTTTTAGGGTTATTTTTAAATATAGAAAATAAACTAAAATATTTATTGAATATAGCAAAATTTTATAACTATCAATGATAAATACTGATAGATAGTCTATCAGTGATATTGATTGACACTTAAAGAAGTCTAACAGTGTCTATCATTGATAGTTCTAAAATTTTGATATATCTTGTAAATATTTTCAACAATTTTACCAATTGAAATAATTTTATTCTATTTGGTCTATATATTTTAAAATGTTAGATTTTTAGTTATTG
The DNA here is from genome assembly GCF_009727055.1 of Benincasa hispida. NCBI lineage: Eukaryota > Viridiplantae > Streptophyta > Magnoliopsida > Cucurbitales > Cucurbitaceae > Benincasa > Benincasa hispida. The sequence continues at coordinate 423,414 of NW_024064789.1, read as the reverse complement.
AGTTTTGAGTGTGTTTGGTTTTAATTTAGTCTTTAAATTTCTTAATGTAATGTAAATATTTTTGTTCATTTTTCTATATTTGAAAATAGACCTAAACAAACTACAATAACAGAGTTTCATCACAAAAATGAATAATTAATAGATCAAATGTCTATATAATTTTAATTTTTTATTAAAATAATAGTTAAAATATAATTTAAATATTAAGATAATAATCATCTTAGTTTTGATATTTATTAAAGGTGCTCGAGTGTTTTTATTTATAAAACATGGTATATTAATCGCACTTTGGTTTATTTCAATGATATATTAATTTTTTTTATGTTACACTTAAGATGATTGATATTTTAGGGGGCGTTTGGGGCAAGAAGTTGGTCATTGTAATTCTAGGTTATTATAGTTGGGTTATAATTGTTTGTGTTTGGGGTGTAAATGACTTTAGTTTGGGTAATATTAGTATGTGTTTGAAGTGTAAACTATTTTTGTTTGAGAAGGATATAGTAAACACTATAGCAAATAATAAAAAAATGATGAATGTAAAATAGTAAAAAATGTAATAAATAATATGGTAACAAATAAGGGTTTTGAAATAGTGTTGACGGTAGCTAATTGGGGACTACAAAATAGTATAACTATAACAAGAGATGGTTTTTATAATCTTATGATAGTTGTGGCCCCCAACATCCCCTTCCTATTTAAATTGTAATTTAACTATTAATTATATTTTTTTAATATGACTATTTTTCGAGTTGGAGAATTCAAAGTTTGACCTTCTAGCATATACATTAAATAAAGAAAATATTTTTAAGCGTAAAAGAATTAAATACTTTTTTAATTTATATTTAGTATTTAAATTAAATTTTAACTACTACTAAAAATATGAATTTAGTTATTATAGTATTAAATAAAAATGATGAATTAATTAAATTTTTTTCTTGCAAAATTATAGGATTATTAATAGGGCCTTTTTAAATTAAAAAAAAAATAAAAAATATTTACACTTTATAGTAAAAAAATTTAAAAGTACAAAATACTTTTATTATAAAATATAAATATTTTTAGGATTTTTCTATTTATAAGAATTTTTCTTATTAATATTTAAGATTAAATTTTCAAAAATAAAAAAAAAGGAAAAAATGCATTGTGGTGTGAGACTAGAACATTTAAAAAATAAAAAAAAAGATCATTATCTTAATATTTAAATTAACAATTATTTTATTAAATTAAAATTATACAATTACTTAATTCATCAATATTTAATGTTGTACTAATTATAATATTCTTTTATAGTAAAGTGATAGACTATTAATATTTAAAGATGGTATCAAACCAAGAAAAAAAGAAAAAATAAAAACATTTGGGGTTGTACTTGAACCTAGGTGGGTAAAGAAAAAAATAGTACACTACCACAAATCCAAATTGATACTCATCGATCATAAGTGTACTTGACTATAATTTCAGAAATGCTTTCAATAATAATTTTTGAATTCTTGTAGATTTTATAAGAACTTGAATTATTAAAATGTAGTTTGATATTGCCTTACTGTGATTTGTATGGTTTGTAAATGAACCTATTAATGGTGGTTTTGAGGTTTTGAATGATTTGTAAAAAGGGTTCAAAGCTACTGAGTCTTGTACTCGCGAGATGTGATTTCTCTGTGGGCTACGTGAATGTGTTTCCGTAATGCCATTGTAGTTGTAATGTGATAGGTTGATGACTTGGAGCCATGACTTACCTTCGGGCTAATCCACGTACACGTAGGATCTTACTATTGTTATTATTATTTATCACTACTAGTTGTTCTCAATGTTTGTGAGCTCAGGATTACTGCATGTTCTACCGTAGTTATGGAACGTGTGTGAACTCTGTTCGGCCGCATATTTGGAATATGATCATGCCATTGTTTGAGTAATATGAGTGTGAGTTATTAATGAATCTTATATACTTTTCCAACGACTTATCATATATTTTTTTTTTTTATATAAATTTACTGATTTTTGGAAAGAGAAAGTTTATGTTTATATTAAACTACCACTCACTAGGCTTTAGTTCATGTTTTCAATGTCTTATGTTTCCCCCAGGTAACAATCAAGTTCCAAGACCAAGCTAAGCTGCCACTGCCTTACGACGGTAGTTTCCTTTTGCCTTGTAGGTGTTCATATATGGAGTCTTGATTTTGATACACTACACATTTATGATTTGTAAGTACTTGAACTTTTTTTTTTTTTTTTTAAGTTTAAGATTAAATGAAGGAAGTAAAATTGAAATCTATGACCTAAGGATGTTTGTTGTTAGGTGTTGAAGTTAGTTGTTAATCTTCTTTTCTTTAAACATTTAAAGTTTTGGACCTTTGGTTGTGTGTTGGGATAATTGAATAAGTGTGGAAGTTGGCTAAGTGTTAGTTGAAAAGAAGTAGGTTTATTAAGGAAAGAGGTTTGATTTTTTTTTTTAAACAAACAAAGAGATAATAATAATAATAAACAAATAAATAAATAATAATTTTTAGGGATAAACTTCATTAAAATTTGATTTAAATTATTTAAAGATGAAAAATAGAAGGAAAGTGGAAGAATGACCATGTTTTAAGCTTGAACCAGCTGATTGGATTGTTTTGATTGAAGGAAAAAAAAGGAGCAGCTTTGCCCATAATTTGGGGTCTGAAGAAAACAATAATTCTCCCAAACTACTTGTGCAAAATTTGCAATTTTCAAACGAAATTGAAGCTCAATGAATTGGAGGAGGAAAAGAAGAGAAATTGTGAAGATGGTGAAGGTTCTGTAAATTTGACAAATCCGAGCAACGTGTAGTCCTGGAGAGATTATGAGCTATAGAAGATGAGTTAAGGGTTGAAATTTTTAGTTTTGTTAGTTTAATGGTTGCTTAACATGTTTCATGAAGGAAGTATGTGATAATTGTTGCTTGAAGTAGGGTTAAAATTGCCTTAAATTGAAATGAGGGCATTCTCGAATAGGGCAGCAATAGTGCCACCTAACCACGCCCACACGAATGCCCATCAACGCCCTTGTCGCCCACCTTGCATGCCCAACATGCCCATCAACCCCTTGCATGCCTACAATGCACGACCAGTGTGTCAGCATGCAGTCCACACCCTATTTTGATGTCATTGACTAGTTTTACGCCATTTTAGGGGTTGGTGAGTATTTTTTATACCCAAATTATATTTTTTTTTGCCCCAAAATAAATTACTTGGATTAGGATAATGTAAGGTTATTTTAGAAAATTTTGGAATTTGAAAAGAAAATCCTGAATTAGGATTGATTAAGGGCTAAATGCGATTCAGAGAGGATTGAGTTACTGTATTAATTAATTATGAGTCCTTGGAAGTGACTTAGTGTTTAATGACTTATGTTTCAGGTCAAACTGGGGTTGGAAAAACTTATAATCCGAGGAGCTCAGGCCAGTGATTGTAAGTTGTTTTCTTTTTAATATTTGATATGAAAAGTATTGGAAATGTCCTCGAACTCGCAATTCGTGTTAAACATTCTATTTATCAATAAAATATTATTGAGTAACTTATTCAGTAAAGTTGTTGATTTTGCATTCTATTATGAAAATCCAATATAAACATATTTATGGCTATAGTGTGAATACTTTAACTTTATGTGGTGATATAAACAGGATCAAGTTAATAGTATATAGGCTAAATGGTCTAATAAGTATACGAATGAGATTGGGTATCTCATCTTAGTAACACTATTGGATGCGACCCATTTTGTAGGTAATAAAAATGATATGATCCACAGATCATTCATATAGAGACATGTGAGTGGAGGCATCCTATGCAATGATTTGCATATAGACTGGACCACAAAAATAGTCATTTTTCTTTATAACGACTGTTTACTATCAAAACTAACTATTTCATTATTAAGTAACCTAGGATAACTCGATCTTAATCCTGAGCTAGCTATGAACTCCTGTTTATTCATGATTATCCTTTGATTTTCATGGGTGAGAATAGTCCAACAATACTGCTCAATAAGCCATCCATTTTGGGGATAAGACCATATGAATAGCTGGGGACATAGCCTGCAAGATGGAATTCACTCTTACCCGATTTAGGGTTAGCAGATAGGTTGTTCTCTTAAGAACTAATTCCAGGTCTTGAACAATCGGGGCCCCGCCTTCTCATGATAGAGAAAGGACTTGATTCATAGGTATTATGAATCAAAATTGTTCATTAGAGGGATAGTAAGAACTTAAGGAACGAGATGTATTCACAGGGGTAAAACAGTGATCTTGACCCAGCTGTGATTACAAACGACCTGTGAAGGATAGATTTACTGATCATGGTTATATCAAGTGGACATAATATATCTACAATGGGGGGAGTTCAACTATGGATTTTAGTGGAGTGACCCATTAGTTAATGAATGGGGGTTAATTCGGTGTAATGAGTTTAGCCAATTAATCTCGGATCGTTGGAGTCCATGATTTGTAGGTCCGCGAGGTCCCCCTACTAGCTCGTAAATGGATTAGCTTTAGAGTAGCATGATAAGTTAATTCGAAACGTTCAAATTAACTATAACAACCTGTGTTTGGGGTGCATATTATTTTAGTCTGTGTTATAATAGTATGTGTTTGGAGTGCAGGTTATTATAGTCTGTGTTTGGTATATATGTTATTATAGTTTGGGTTATAATAATCTGTGTTTGGGGTGCAGATTACTATAATAGTTGGTTATAACAGTATGTAAATAAATGCATGTTATCTTAGTATATATCACAATTGATTCTATTTTTTCTTATATCAAAGGAAAAAAATTAAAATGAAATTTCATATTTTCACGAACCTAAATAAAATTGTTTGTACCACCAATTTGTATAAAATGTGTTGAACGTTGCATTGTCCTTATTCTACCAATTTTAACATTCTTTGACGTATCAAACTTTGTGAGCATGCAACAAATACAATTCTATTCTCTTCAAAGAATATTAATCATTGCCCAACACATTAATGCATGTAGAGATAGAGAAATTTCACAAACAACAAAAAAAGAAAACCAAATCACATTCATGTCCATAAAATAGTAAGGAGTGAAACATAAAAAATATTATAAAGTACAAGCCATAATTTAGATATGTCCAAATTAAACATGGAAAAGTAGACGATGAAAATAGTTGGTTAAGCGTTGTCTAGAAGAAGAAGCTCGCAATACTCCAATTTCATATCCGCTGGAAGAGACAAAAAAAACTCTGGGTATTATGCACATTGCGGAATATGGTATTCATAAGTTTCAACTTTTGTTGGCTTTGCAGTTCTGGCAAGTAGCTTAACCTCTGTTGCACGTTGCTCTTTTGGCCATTCAGCAATCAACTTCAATTGGTCATTTGCAAAGTCCAGTGCATTCTTAAGAACCTCAGCCAACTCAAACTGATATCCAGAACGCTTTCCCTTACTACCCCTTGATGAATTGCCTCCTTCAGAACCAAAATTAGTTGGGGTTCCATGAAACTCATCCCGTGACAAGTTATGTTCATGTGAATCACCAGTAGGAGCACCTTCATGCATACGCCCTGCCATGAAAGAGAATCACATCATGGAAATAACATTGTAATAAATATTTATAATAGTCATTGAAATCGTAGCAGAGACCAAGAGTAAACAGATAAAGAAAGAAGTAAGAGACCGATAATCAAAGACCAAGAAGATAACATACTTTTGACCTATAATCAGAGACTAAGAAAAAGAATCACATCATGGAAATAGCATTGTAATCAATATTTATACAGTGACAAAAAATGAATAGGGATCGATAATCAGAGACCAAGAACAGGTAAAGAAAAATATAAATACAATTATAATCAATGTTTATACAGTGACCGATAATCAAAGACCAAGATCCGAACACTGAAATCAAGCATAGAGCAAACTAATCGGAGTAAGCTGAAAAGATGTGTAAAAGAATAAGCTTACAATTGTCAAAAAAATGAAGGGAAAAATTTACAATGACTCATCATCGGCTAGTGAAGAGAAAGAAGACTTACCATTTGATCTGGTAACACTACCAAGATCCGAACTCCATCCTCCATCTCCTACCATACTCCAAATGAGGATCTCCATCCCCTACTAAACAAGATCTAAGCTCTAACATGGTTGTTGGATTTCAGACTCAGATAGATAGGAGGGACAATACAAAAGATTGGAGAATCGAAAGAAGCGGCAAGGGGAATCATTTGTTTGGAGTAGCAAGATAAAAGAGGAATGAGAGTGGCATTCGGAACAACAAGATGAAAGTGGAAGCCGAAAGAAAGGGTTATGGATCTAGAGAAAAACACAGATCTAGACTACCAATCATACCGTAGTCTAGATCTGCTAAGGATTTCTTCAAATCCGACCAAAGCGAACAACAATGCCAGTCGATGGAAGGAAACGTTCATAGGTAACAATGGAAAAGCCCTATGGAGTAAAGATGGAAGGAAACGAGACATAGAAAATAATACAAACGAGCAAAATAATCAGAGTAAGAAAAAGGGGGGAGTGCATAACAGTGGTCTATGGGTTAAGTGTGGGTTAAATGGGAACAGAGAAGAAGAAGCTCCAAAACCCATCGGGAATGAAGCAAAACAGGAACCATGGCGAAACCTCAAGGAGAAAAGAACTAAGGAGAAGAGATAGAATGAAACGAGATGGAGGAAACAATATAAACAAATAATACAAATGAGTAAAATAATCGGAGTAAGCAATACGGGAGAGTGCTAGAACAGTGGTATATTGGTTAAGTGTGGGTTAAGTGGGATTTGGACTCCAACTAAATGTTGAGTGGGCTATAATAGCCCACCTGCCCAACTCGAAATAGGGGGCTCAAACGCCCCCTAGTAGTTTATTGTACTTAATAGTCAATGTTATATAATTGCTTTGGTACAATAGGGAGTGGAGGAATTCAAACCATAAACATTTTGGTCAGTAACACATCCATACGTCAGTTTAGTTATGATTATTTTGATAATATTATATGATTTGAATATTATGTTGACGAATCTGCAACTATTTTTTCGAATGAGACCCCCTTCAAATTGATTTTATGAAGGGAAAATGTAGAGGGAAGGTTTCACTTAATAGTGTGTTTATACAAAGACTTCAAATGTAAATAAAATGAAGTAAGAGTCAATGTTTTGTGCATATAACAAAAAAGCAAACCTTATTTCTTCTCTTTCCTTTTCAATTTTATTATATTGAAAATGTCAATTTTGGGTAAAGCAAAAGTCTTTTAAAATAATGAAAAAAGGACATTATCTAATTACATTAATGCCTTTTAAAATAATGCAAATTGTAATTGAGGTCAAACATCAATTTTTGATAATTGTTACCCTCTCTCTCTTTCTTTTCTGGTTCTAAATACTGTTTTTAGGTATAGTATTTGGATATTGGTTTAATTTTAGTCATTATATTTTTAAATATTTAATTTTGATTTTTTATATTTTCAATAAATCTTAAATTTAGTCCGTACTACTAATTAATTTATTGTTAGATTTTTTTTTTTTAAAAAAATTGTTTTATTTATGAGTGTGTTTACTATAAATTTTGAAAACATATTCACATATTACTTAGTTGCATGAAAACTATTATTATTATTAGTCAAACTTCAATCATAATTACTTTTGAGAGGACTAAATTCAAGATTTATTAAGGGTATATAGAAACAAAATTAAAATCGAACATTTTAAAGTATGACAACCAAAATTAAATAAACTCTTAAAAACATAGACCAAAATAGTATTTTTTTTTTTTAAGAAATCGGAGGAAATAGCAAAATGGAGTGTCCTCTTGATTTTTGTCAAAAAAAAAAAAAAAACAGAATTAATAATATTTTTGGAAAAAGCGTGCTATACACATGACATATATATTTTTTTAATTTCCAAATTGCCCTTAGTATGGTCGGATAATTGCTTTTTAGATTACTGTGGTAATTGCTATATCATGTATCAATTTTCAATGTAAATGGAATTTTCGATTATGAGATCATGTATCAATTCTCAATAGAAATACCATGTAATTGGAATTGTTGGTTGTGAGATTTCAACCTAAAAGATTTAGGGATGATGATGATTTGATTTAACCACTTTGTGAAAAATGTTCAGAATTAATCCATATCAAAGTGAGAGATTGATTAATAACTGAGATAAAAATATGATATAATAACATATTATAAATTAATAGATTTGTCAAAACAAAAAATGAGCACCATTTCAAATTTTGTTTGCCCCTTCTTAAATTCAAATTTATATTTTATTATCAAATTAGATTTCGATAACTATTTTTCAAATTGATTCAAAATAAACCAACTTCTTCCTTATTTTTCTCCCTCATTTTTAAATTTGAATTTGCCTTTTAGTATCAATTCTTTTTTATCTTACTAATCAACAACTATTTCAAATGTTTGTGGCCACATTAAATTGTATTTTAATCTTTTTCATTATTCTATACATTTTGTTATCAAACTAATTGTAATTTTTTTCATATTTTTAAAATTTTCACATTTTATCCATGATATATTATAATTATTAATTTTAAAAAATATTTTGAGATGCATATATTATTTTTAGATTCAGTTTTTTATTTATTAAAAAAATATATGTGCCTCGTTAAGAAAAAAGAGATTTAACTAATTTACATATACAAATAAGTGCAATTCTAATGCATAGTTATGAGATTTTTACCGACATATATTATAATTTAATGTAAAATTGTGAGGTTTTAACCAACATTGTTTTTAATTCTTAGTTATAACAGAATACATTTACAAATTGTAATGTGAAGTTATAAGCCATCATTTTTGTGATTTTGAATTATAACAAAATTTTTAATATCATTCTGATTTTTCTCCACCAATATATATTCAAATATATCATTTGTTAATCAAATTTGATTTTATTTTTCGTGAAATTGTTTATATATTTTCTTATCATGTTGTAACCTTCTTTGGATTTGATTCAGTTTCATGTAATTCTTTTCAATTTTTTTTTATACATTTTCTTATCACGGTTGAAGTTTTTGGATTTGAAATTTTTGAATTTACATTGATAAAAGTTTCAAATTTGTAAATTTTGAATTTGAGATAGAAAAAGATCACAGTATATATATATAAGAGAATTAAAAGAAAAATTAGATTTTTTTTTTTTTTGAAACCCATGCTGTCAGCATAAATTTTAATAGAATTTTATACTTTAGATTTCCTTTTAGAATCTAATAAATTTTAACAGAATTTAAATCAATAAAATGTTTAAAGGAGATGTAACTCTATTATACATCTTCAAGATCAAATATGGGTGGTTTTCAGTTTTTCAAAATAATGTATATTATTCAACCATCTAAATAAAATAAAATAACAAAAATCCATAAATCTCTTTTTTTTTTTTTTCTTCTTTTAGTTAGCCGCTGCCTTTTCTTTAAATCTCTCTCCTCCTCAATCTCATGCCTACCCCCATTCGGTCAGCAACCCTTGAATTTCATCATCTCAGCTAGCTTGTGATGACCATTCTCACCCGATCGCCAACCTTGGTTGCTCGTACGCGTATTTAATTTCTTACGTTTGTTTGTGCTTTTATCATCATTTTTAACCATGACGTTTTGGAGTTGATGTCAAATAACAATTCTAAATCTAATAGTGTTTTTAAACTTGTCCTCGAGTGCTTCTCTTTTTCTAATCCTATCGTCTAAAGATTGCAATTTCTTCAAACATCATTGTAGATTGAGATTTTGAATTTTAAAATTTAAAATGCAACATTATGTTAAATAAAGATAAAATGTTTATAATATAGTACATCATGTTATAAACTCAGTGAATTGTTTATAAATTAAAATATGTATTATGTAATTCTAAATTATATAATATTACAAAATAATCATTATACAATTTTTAAGGAAAATTACATTGTATGACAAATATATTTTAAAAAATCAAATACTTGACTTCAATTTTTTTGTAATTACAGGTGGTAATCACATAACAATAACATAATAATCACATAACAATCACGTAAACATCATATCACAATCAAGTTTTTAGGTGAAAGTTTTTTGTCATGTTTGCAAAAAAGCAAAACCTAAGGACACACATTCAATTTTCAATTTATTTTTTCATTAAAGTTACAATTGCCCCATTTTTTTAAAATATAAAACGTGTTCTTAAATAAATTAATAATAGTTTGTAGTCAACTTACATTTTAATGGGTAACTACCACTAATTTGAAGATTTATAAATAGTGTCAAATACTTTAAAAATAATTATTTTAATTAGAATGCAGTTTCTAAAATTTTCACCAAACGCTTATTTGAAAATATGAAATACAGCTCTATTTTCAATGAAACCTTTATTGTCACGATACTGTTTTTAGATTCTCCATCAAACAAGCACCAAATTGTAATATGATAATAGTGAAATATATGAAGTTATATTTGTATGACATCACAACGGACAATAGGAATGACACCCACTAAAATATACTCTGACTCAGTAGTAGACAAGGCAACAACTGACTGTAGAGCAACCTTCCAACTGACCACATTACCAAACAAACGAAAAACACAATGATACACTGACACTACCTTTCAAATATCGAAGCACTTATTTAACTGCACCAAGTCAGGCCTAGTACAAATCATCAAATACATAATACTTCCAACAGCATTTATCCTTTCTTGTTTAGTAACAGGACAATGAGACGAAGAAAGCTTAAAATGAGATGCTAAGGGTGTCAAAACTGCCTTACAACCAGACATATTATATTTCTCAAGCAATTTATGCACATAACTCTCCTGCGAAATGGTTAACAATTCTCCTTATCTCTTTTCACATCCATGCCTAGGATCCTTTTCAGTTCACCTAAATCTTTCATCTCAAATTTATTACTCAATCATTTCTTGAGATCACATATTTCAGAATAATCCTTAGACACCAGAATCGTATCATCTACATACAGAAGTAGAAAAGTACATGTACCTTTCTGAGATAGTTTCCAGTACATGCAGACATCATATGAGCTATTGTGAAACCCCTGCTTCAGAATAAAGGTGTCAAACCTGATATACCATTGTCTGGGCAATTGTTTCAATCCATAGATGAACCTGTGAAGACAACAAACCATGTCTTCCTTTTCTTTTACTTCATAGCCTTTAGGTTGAGCCATGTAGATCACTTCCTCCAATTCACCATGAAGGAAAGCTGTGGTGACGTCCATCTATTCAACAAACATATCAAAGTGAATAACAATAGATAAAATTAATCGAATGGACGAATGCCTCACCACCAGAGAGAAAATCTCATGAAAGTCAACTCCCTCCTTTTGAGTGTAGCCTTTGGCTACCAGTTCAGTCTTATACCTAGGCTTGCTATCACCTTCTATACCTGGCTTGATTTTATAAATCCACTTTGACTGAATGAGTTTCTGATTAGGAAGCTTTAGAACCAATGACCATGTCTGATTCTTCTGCAACGAGAACAACTCTACTTCCATAGCATCCTTCCATTTTTCCTTCGAATCAGATACAATAGCCTCTTCAAAAGTAAGAGGTTCTTCTTCAATACTGTCAGCTGCACAAGTAAGAGCATAAGCAACTAAATCAGCATAACCATACCTCGTAGGAGCTTGCCTCACCTGCTGAGGCCTGTCACGTGTAAGCTGATAGTTCTGTAAGTCACTACTACTTGAGCTTTCTTCACCAAAAGCTCCCTCATCAATCAAAGTCCTCTGCAGTTGAGGCTGTCTACCATTAGAACTGGATGACTAATCACTGGAATCACCTGAACTAACTGATGGTTGTGCTTTGGAATCAATTCTAACCTCTACCTCAACCTAATCAACTGTCTGCTGTTTCTGCTGTTCTTTGACATGGAATGGCATCTCGATTTCATTAAAGGTCACATCTTTACTGATAATGTATTTATTTCTGCCTTCTTCCAAGCACCAAATTTTATATCCTTTAACACCCTGAGGATAGCCAATAAACATACATTTCAGTGCCCTCTTATTTAGCTTCCCTTCCTTAACATAAGCGTATGCTGAATATCCAAACACTCTAAGATGATCTAAGCTTGGAGCTTTTCCTATCTATATCTCCTAAGGAGTCTTTAGGCCTAAAGCAGAAGATGGACTCCTATTAATAATAAGATAACAGGCTGTTTGGGCAACTTCCCTCAAAACTTCAAGGGTAATGAAACATGTGTAAAAAGACATCTTGTACACTCCATAATTGTTCTGTTGAACCTCTTAGCTAAACCATTCTGCTATGGAGTGTACGTAACAGTGAAATGCCTCGTAATTCCCTCAGATTTGCAAAATTTATCAAATTTTTTATTCACAAATTCTAAACCATTGTCTGTCCTCCGATACTTTACCTTCATGTCTGTCTGGTTCTCAACCTGCTTTTTCCATTCAAGAAATTTCCCAAAAGCTTCATCCTTCTGTTTCAGTGGATACAAAAAGTCATCAATGATCGACATAAAGTATCTCGAACCTCCCATAGAAGGTACCTTTGTAGAACCCCACAAATCTAAATGAACATAATCCAAAATTCCTTTGGTAGAATGCACCCCTTTCCCAAACTTCACTCTGGTAGACTTTCTCATTATGCAATGTTCACAAAATAGGAGTTCAATGTCTTTAACTCCTCTAAGCAAACTTTGTTATGAAAGAGCTTGAAGACCTCTTTCACTCACATGAGCTAGTCTGTTATGCCATAACATAGGTTTATCTGTTTCTTTCCCAGATGCAACAACAGTACTACCTGAAACTGCAATACCCTCTAACACATAAAGACCATTCCTCAAGGTCCTCTTCAGCTTAACAAAAGAACCCTTGATAACCTTCAGAACTCCATTCTCAGCTTTATAGGAATAACCTGTTCTATCTAATTTTTCCAGAGAAATTAGATTTCGTCTGAGTTCTGGAACATACCTTACATTCGTAAGAATTCTGATCATACCATCATGTGTTGCAATTCGAACTGACCTAATTCCTTTTACATCACAAGCACCATTATCACCAAGCAAAATTGATCCCCCATCATTTTCCTGAAAGTCAATTAAGAAATCTCGATTAGGAGTCATGTGAAACGTGCACTCTGAATCCATGATCCAAGCATTCTGAATGTCCCAGTTGGACACCATCAAAACCTCTGCTGAATCATAACCATCAGTAACATTTGCTGCACTAGAATCCCCTGCATGCTTTCTACCTGATGCTTCCTTACTCTTATTCGTGTCCTTCTTTATGATATAGGAAACACTTTTTAGTTTTTCCCTTTGATTTTGACCTGGATCTCGACTTTTATCCTTTTCCGTTCTTTTTCTCACTTCTGCCTCTGACCATGAGTAACTCTCCATTCTTGAGTTCCTTTTCTCATTCTCAAGATATCCAACACTATATCCATGGACAATGAATCCCGTCCATATTTAATAGTTGCCTTAACTTCTCGATACGATTAAGAAATTAGAAGAATAACTGCTTGATTTTCATCCGACATCTTCTCACCGATGTTATTGAGATCAACTATAATCTTCTGGAATTCATCTAGGTTCTCTTCTAAGCCTTTACTTGAGTCCATCTTATATCCAAAGAATTTCTCCTTTAGATATAATTTATTTGGTAAGGACTCAGTCAAATAAAGACTTTCTAATTTCTTCCACAACTCCACTATAGTAGTGACTTCACCTACTAGCCTAAGCACTCCATCTGACAGATACAGAATTATCGTCGAATAGACCATCTCATCTATATCCTTTTTTCAGCTTCTGTAATTATTGGTGGAAGGTTATTTTCTTCTGAGATTTTGGCTACCTTTTGTTGTACCATAATAGCCCTAATCTTTTTCAAATTAAACCCAACAAAAATATCCCTGAACAAAGAATATGCCAACACACACTACCACACACCCTCCTTGGATCAACTGGAGCTCTGATACCACTTGTGAGCTCTGGTAGTTTCAGAACCTAACTTAGATGGCCAAACAGAACGCAAATAATCAGCAGAAATAAATCGAAAGCAGTAAAGAACACCAAGATATATAGTGGTTCGACCAGTTTGGTCTACATCCACTTTGAGAACCAGCTTGAATTATTTTATTAATGAGCAATAAAGGAATTTATAAATTACAGATAATCAATAAAATCACCAATTTGTGATTTCAATATCCACTGATACCGAGAGATCCACACACAACGTCACCTCCGAAAATTGAGAACAAGTTGCTGCAAAACAGTAAAAAACAGTGTGCTTCCCACCTCTGACCGACGAAAGCACCAAACCCAGATCTGTAGCGAACCCACGCGCTAAACTAGAACTGACCGGCGCATCCACGCGCTAAATCGGAGCTGACCGGTGCACCCACGCAAAAAAACGGAGCCGACTGCACGACTCTCTGTTTTCTTCCTCGAAGAAACCGACGGCCTCTCCCGTTTTTTGTTCAGTCGGTTGCGTCGTTTTTCTCCAGGCGGCTGTTGCCCGAAGATTTCAACCCTCAGACGGCTTTCGGCTCTCCCTTTATCTAGACGGCTACCAATCTCCCCAGGCGGCTGCTCTCTTTTTTCAGCCCAAAAAGAGACACACGAAATTCTACCCTATTTTGGAGAAGATAGGAATAATTATCAAAATGCCACTGCTCATAATTACAAGAATGCCATTAGACTTTTAAATTCACCAAAAATCCAATAAAACCCACTTAAATACCTTGTTATTTTCTATAGTCTACTCCATCAAAGAAGGCTGACCCTTTGGGACTTAAAATTTGTTGCAACCATTGCTAATCTAACTAAAAGCATTTCAAGAATCTCGATGAGATCTAGTATGAGTAAAGAAATCCTCGATTCCATCTTGAAGTCCTTGTGACATGATTAAGACGACTTTTTACTTGTATCAAGATCATAAGTCGGGATATTAGTGAGTTCGAACTTTCCTTAAGTTGAAAAACCCACCTCTATATAAGAGGGGAGAAAGCAACATTCAAGAGGGCACTCAAATAAAATACAGTGCCATTCACAAACTCGATAATAATTTAAGTGACTTTAGGGAAATTTCTATTCTATTGTAGTACATTTTACCTCCATTAATTATTTGACACGTCATTTAGTGATTTATTAATTTATTAAATCTTTATTACGTGGACCCCACATGATTACTAAAAGCTCTTTATATGGCAAACAATAAAAGGAGGTAGTATGAAAAATTTTCCATACTACCTAATACTAGAAATTTCCTATGACTTTGAGGTTGTGGTTAATGACCATTGGGTTTACAATGGAAACTCACCATTAACATAGAGAATAATATATTATATTATTGATTCATTTATATTGGTAATTAGGAAAAATGACCTTTTTAGTCCTTAAGTTTTGAAAAATATGACGGTTTGGTTGTTGAGTTTTCAAAATATGACTATTTAGTCTCTATTTTTTTTTAGAATAACTGTCGTTGATCCCTAAATTTTCAAAATATATCTTTATAGTCTCGAGTTTTTAAAAATAGGTTTACTCGAAGACTAAAAATGTATATCTTGACAACGGAGGAATCAAACGCACACTTTCTTTAAAACTTTAGGGTTAAAAAGGGAGAGCAAGAATTTGAATTTTCTCATAAGTTTTTCTTTCCACTTCCCTCTGTCCGCCATACCACATCCATAATCTCATATCACACATCTCAACTATTTGTATTTTCTTCCTTTGGTTTCTTTCTTAATTTTTTTTCCAAACAATTATTTCATAAATTTTTATAATAAACAACTACACATGTGTGCCTGTCTCATCTTTTATGGAGTGTTGTATCTAATTCATTTATGCATTTAGAATCAATGTTTACATCTTCCCAAAAAATTTTCTCTTTCTTTTAATTACTCAAATATTTTATGTTTTAATATTTTTGCATTGTTGTTTTTCCAATTAGAAACGACAATGACTTGAGTAATGATCGTATCTGTCAAAGTTGTTAACTCATTTGGTAATCATTTGATTTTTTGATTTTTGTTTCTTAAAGTTATGTCCATAAATACCCACTTTCACCTCTAAATTTATTATTTTATTATTTATTTTCTATCAATTTTGAAATAAGTAAAGTTTTCAAAATTTTAAAAAAGTAATTTTTAAACTATTTTTTTGTTTTTGAAATTTTGCTAAAAATTCAACTATTTTACTTAGGAAATATGAATACCATTGTAAAAAATTGGAAGGAAGTGGACATAATTTTTAAAAACTAAATTATTACAAAAAGGGACAAAAATAACTCCAAATAAATACAGAAGGCATAAGCTAACACCAAAGTTCAAAATTTATCAAGAAAATGAACGGGTAATTATTTTAAATGCTAAAATTGCTGAAAATATTTTCAAGTATAGCAAAATGTCACTGCCTATTAGTGATAGATGGTGATAGACTGCGATATACATCTTATCACTAACACTAAATAGATGCTGATAGACTGCGATAGATACCTATTGCGGTGATTTATCATTGATAGACAATGATATTTTACTATATTTATAAATAAGTTGGTTCATTTTTTTTATTTGAAAATAGTCCAAAATGAAACATCAACTAAATCCAAAATAGGTATGAGACATTAAAGTTTAAAAACAATGTAACTCCTTTGTTTCCAAAATCTCAATATTCAAATATTGAGTTCATTATCTTCAAAATTAAATTCGGCTATTAGATCATCGACTGTCCAAAATTTTTGGTGTAAACGCAAGTACAACGTATCAAATGTAATGTAGTAAAATGGTCTAAGAGATTGAGTATCATTTTTTAGAGATCAAATGCCTGGATCGACTTTGTCTATTCTAAAATAGTGTTGACTTTATTTAAGGATTGGACTTTAGATGATGTGTGATTTTTGAAAATAAAAGAAAACAAAGGAAAGTACAAGACAAGATCGAATTTCAATAGACAAAGATGTTCAAGGTGTTGATATCTTTAATTACTTCATTAAACCATGCAAAGGTTTCTATGGAATATTGTGTCAATTATATGTTTAAGTCTAGAAATTATTTTTCGGATTATTATCTTTCAACGGCGATCTTTTCTCAGGCAAACATAATTGATTACTAATCGATTGAAACAAAATTAAGAAACATGACATTAAGATTACCTCATGATCAACTTTCATTACCAACCTAACTATTTTCATGATAGGTTAGATAATGATCCAATATTATAGGTCCAATTAAACATACAATCTTGCTAATTAAATATTTAATCTAGCACACATCGATGCTCAATCCATGTAAGAAGCACAATAATAATGGAAAACAATCAAGTCCACAACATCCATAGAAAATACCAAACATTAACTTAAATCCATAAAGTTGACACCTCTACTTGAACTAAATCATTACTCAAATGCCAACAAGCCAACAAGAGATCACTCAAACAAAACCAACTCAATAAAGCATTGAACATAAAAATGGTTCATTTAAGAGAGTGGAGGGAGGGAGATGCCTTATGAAGAACATGAAAAAAAAAAAAAATACAAATGAACCTAATCATTTTCAAACATTTTTCTTCAAGTTATTGCTACAAGAATGTCAAATGTAATTGTTGGATAAGGATACACAATCGTAGATGAAAAGGCCAAACAAAGATATATGTTATTAAAGTAAAAGTGATGCATTTTTTAGGTAAACAAAAAAATGAACCCACTTTAGCATTTAGTAGTGAAAGATATCCAACATGATACACATAACAAATGAAATTATGCTTCTCTTTTAGTTTTAGCAATGAAAGATCTCTACTTTAACATTTCATCATCCCTTATTGTACTCGAAATATAGTACGCACCGAGACATATTAATGCATGGAAAAAACTCTTTTAATTATCCAATGATTTCTAAGCCTACAACTATTAAAGGTACAAATGATATTAGTACACTCATAGAGAAAACTAAAAGAGGTTTTGTCTATACATTGAAGAGATGGTAGTATAAAACTAGGAGGGATGGATGTCAAAAATATGAGAACATCAATACAAATATGAGACATAAATTGAGACTAAAAGTAAGCCAAAAAGACAATACTAAATATCAATAAAACTTAAAGTTAATGATTAAAAGTTGTTTTGCTTTCAAGCCTCTTGTTTTTTTATTCCAAATATTAAGTTGATGATCTTAGTTTAACAAACAAAAATACTTACTCAAAAAATAAAAGTTTTCTTTTTTGCTTTGAAAAACTACCATGCATATTGAAACACACAATTAAAAGTCATCAATATTCTTATCGTAGACTCTTTTGGCCTTACACTTTTGGAGATAAAACCTTCATTAAAAAAACACAACCACTCTTCACAACTTAAAGTACTTCATTTTTGAGCATTGAGAAACTAAATGAAGTACAACAAAACCATCCATAAGAAAATAGAGTACGTAAAAAAATGCCTACTCTACCATCGATAAAATAATAGCCCATATGACAAGATGCAGAGGAAAATCAAATCAAATCAAATCAAAGGAAATATTTAAAGATCGTTTGAAGCAAAAACATAAGACCAAGCTCCATAATCTTTAGTTAGACTTGAAAACAAGACTTTTAAAAATAGTTATAAAAAAAATATCTCGTGTACTTTTATTTAAGGAAAAAAAGTGAAATGTTACCTTGTAAAATTTTATAGGATAATTCTTGGCTTTCAACAACAAAAATGATTAAACATTTGCATAACACAATCCATTTTTGGGTTATTTTTTATGTGAAGGGTTGAAAATCAATAATGAAGTTGTTTGCAGGAGGGAATTTTGTTTGAAGCCTGAAATCAATATTTACTTGTTTTCCCAACAACATATAGATGTTTGCCAGATCTTTTTGACAGGCTTTGTTCTTCACCGTTGTAGGGGACATTTGAGTTGAGAGAAATGACAGAGCTTACAGAGAGGGTGAAATGCCCTAAAAGGGTGATTTGAGATATCATTAATGTGCTAGTCATCTGTCCAAGAGGGGAAGGGATTTCTTTCCTCCTTCCTTTTTTTTTAATCTTTGATTTGTCATGTAGTTAACAGTACAGTCTCACCCACCCAACTGGTTTGAAAACTTGAAAAGCAGGTGCTTAGAACTACTTTACTTCTTAAGGACTTCGAATCCATCTAAACCCAAATCGATGAGACCAAGAAATCAATAGGAAGACAGAAGAGGAAAATTGCAACCAAGAGTAAATGAAGAAAAGAAAATAGAAACCCTCATCGATTTCTCGAAATACTAGATATATTTCTAGAATCAGAATGCTTCAACATGAGATGCTTGAATCAGGATGCTCCAACTTCAGAGAACGAAGAGGGAAAACCAAAATAGACCGGCCGGAGAAAATGGGCTGCCTTTCACACATGGTCATCACAGCATTACTACCATCTCCACTACACCATAACACCCTCGCCTAGAATTCATTATGTATAGGGCGTTGCGATGACCTATTTGGGCAAATTTGGCTTCTTTTCTTCCTTCCTTTTTTATGTTTGAATTGGTTTGACTTCCTTGGGAAAATTTAGTCCAATTTAGCTCTTTTTTACTTTGTATCTCTCACTATTGCTCAAGTCCTAAAAAACACTAGCAGACAATGTTGGGGAAATGATATATATAAAAGCTAAATACATTAGCAAACAGATTATACCTCAACTAAATACAATACACACATTATATATAATAGAAAGCTAAATAGTATAACAAAGCTTAGAATTGGAATAACTAAAAACCTCAAGATTGTTGGGATTTGTGTCCTAAATCTCGTAGATTGTAAATTATAAACAAAGCTATTTATTGAATACAATAAGATGTTATTTTATTGACATTTAGCTTTGTGTAATTCAATTAAATAAACTAAGGCCCATGATTATTGATGTAAACTTGAACAGTGTGAGTAGACATACAAGGTAGTTCATGTTCAAGTTATAATCTAAATGGTCTATAGTATATGGATAAGATTGGGTAACTTATCTTGGTAATACTATGATTACGACCCACTTTGTAAGTGTTACAATTATTGTAAGTGTTACAAACAAATTGATCCAATTCATTTATGTAGAGATATGCGAGTGAAGGTATTTTGTACAAAGAGTTTGTATAAGACCAAATTGTGAAATAGTTAATCTTTTTTTATAACACCGTTAATTGAAAAGATTAACATTTCATAGGATGACTGCATGTAACTCAATCTCAATCCCAAGTGAGTTATGGATTCCTGCCTATGAAGGACGGTTCTTTGATTTGTATGGATGAGAGTAGCTTGAGTTACCAACTTAATTAGTTTATCACTTTGGGGACATGGCCAAGTGGGGCGTTGGGAACATAGCTACACAAGATGGAATCCGCTTCTTCTCACCTTTAGGGATAGTAGAGAAGTTGTTCCTTTAAGTGCCGACTCTGGATCTTGAACAATTGGACCTTTCCCTCTCATTGACCCAAAAAGAATTTTGTTTTTGGTCTGACCATAGACAGATTGTTCATTAGAGAATCAGTGGGACTTAAGAAATAAGAGATAATTACAGGGGTAAAATGGTAATTTGACTAAGTTATAATTATGAATGACTCGTGAAAGATTGACTTACTAGTAACGGTTATATTCATGGACACATAAATATATCTATAGTACAAAAAGTGCAGTTGTGGGTTTTTAGTGGAGTGACCCACAGTTAATGGATGTTGATTAGTTTAATCAAACTGTTTAATTAAATTAATCACCTATCATTGAAGCTCTTAATTTGTAGGTTCATTAGGTCTCTTCACTAGCTCACTAAGGATAAAATAAGAATCAAGTAGTTTTGGAAGAATTTGAATAGTTCAAATTATTTGAGTATTGATTTAAATGTATATGATACAATCAACATAATATAAATAGATACGTTATATTACGAAGTTAATTTTTGAATGAGATTCAAATATAAACTATATAATATGAGAGAATTATATGTTTGAAAAAGATTCAAATATTAAATAATATGGACTGGATGCATATTAAAACCTATAGGATAAAGTTAATATGAATGAGATTTATGTTACACTGTAGGTTATGAGAGGAAAATTCATTTGAATATGATTTAAATGAAATATTTATTAGATATATGATTTTTAAATAACGAAAATAAATTAATTAGATCAATTAATATTAATTTAATTTGATTTAGTTAATATTAAACTAAATAAATAAATAATATTCCATTATTATGGGAGTTATGGAAATGTGGAGTTAGTGGAACAACTTCACATTTTTCTAAAGATGCTCTTATATCTCTATAATTCTCTCAAAATTTTCTAATTCTCTCAATTTTGAGAATCGAAATAATTCTTCTCCTTCCCACGTTATTAAAAAATGTGATTCCCACAAATCATGTCCTTGCTTGAGAATAGCAGGGAAGACACTAACGATGGTGTTCAAAATTCCGTTCGTTGGAAAAACTTGTTATGGGAGAAGGAAATCGTTGAGGTGTTCTTCAAGGGTAAGTTCCTTTCTTCTTCCCTAAAATCTCGTATAAAAAGGCATGTTTAATTAGATTATATATATATTTCATTTTCTATTTTCTATTTTTCTAAATAAAAATAATATTGGCATGACGTTCACATGCTTCCGCTTGGATTTCTTTCATTCTCTTCAATTGGTATTAGAGCCAATTCGTGCCATTAGTTTTTTTTTTTTTTTAATAGAATAAGAAAAAAATTAGGAAAAGGGTGGGTTTTTTTTTTTGCATATTGTATGTGGGGATTGCAAATAGATGTTTCGTATTTTGGCATTTTAGATTTCAGAATTTAAATTGATGAGATCAATGTAAAGGCCCGGTGTTTTGAGCATTAAAATTCTACAGTCGAGTTTGTAAGTTTTAGTTGTTCGAAAGCAAGAGTTGCTGAGAAGGTCAGAACAAAATAGAACAAAAATAGCGCAACACAGAACAGTGAAGGAGCTCTCTGTGGGTGGCACCGCGATAGTCTCCAATAGCGTCGCGATGCTCCAAGGATTTATGACCTGATGGTTTTACATCCGTTCGTGAGATCGTGTAATGTTGTCCGAAAGTTGCCTTTAAAAAAAATTAATTTTTCATTAGTTCAATTAATATAATTAGATTATATTAATTTCATTATATTTTGTTTAGGATTCCAAAATTCGGTATATTTTGCTATTTAATTTATTATGCATTTGATGTATGGATGAATTATTTTCATATTATATGTTGCATAATGTATGCCATATAATTTTAAAATCTCACCTTAGGATTAACATATTCATGCATCTTATTTAATATAATTGTTATATTATATGGTTGCATGTTAGTTAATTAAGCATGTTCATGTGTCATACCTTAATATAAGTGTTATATTGTATGATAGCATGTGTATGTTTTTCATTAATTATAATATATTATGTTAGTTAATGAAAATGAATAATGCATTGAGCATGACATTACTTAGACAAATATAAGAGTTATATTTATAATGTCACATAGATGCATACTATGAATCACAGATACTTCATGTGAGGTAAAAATTTGTATCAGACACATATTAGATACCGATACTTCTAAATACTACCCAGATACGTATCTGACAAGTGATTTGACATATTTATTTTTATGCTTACCTTTTTTAAAGTAAAAAGATAAACAACTCATCTCATTTTTTCGAATCTAAAATTAGGCAGCTGATAACTTGTAGAAATATAAGTTACTGTTTCTCAAAGTTGGAATAATTAGAATCTTTAGTGATATAAATGCACTCATTATGAAAGAAAAACGCATGAAATTCCATTCATGTAGTAAACTCATACAAAAGTATTTTTTTAAGTAAAAAACTATGTCACTAACGCATTTCAACGCAGGAATCAAAGAAATTTACTCTCTATTGCAGCCAAGACCAACACAAGAGGTATGCATCCTAGAATACTCGACACATGAAGGATACATTGACTAATGCATTTCTTGTCAATCACCACTTGCAAGCATGGACATCTGACTGACGGCATTTGAACATTTTAAAAGTGGCTAGTGGCTACTACAAGGTATGGAATTTAATGCAGGTTTGATCACCAAGTTGTTGAGATTTGCCTGTATAAGGAGAAGCGACCTTTAGAATCATAGTTAGACAATATAGAGCCAGCCAATTAGAAACTTTTCTTTTAAGCACCAGTAGATAGCATCTGCCGTTTGCAAGCAAGTAATAGGGGGAAGATACCATTTAACCGTTGATCAAGAGGTTTCGTTGGAGAGAAGCTTGAGAAAGATATCTTCTTCAACTTATGTACCACATTGGTTGTAGCAAGAATAAAAAAAATCCAAAGAGGACAAGAGATTGAACTCTTTGGCTTGACTTCTACTTTTCATACTTCACTTCCATTCATCATTTCATTTCATTAAGCTGAGATTATTTGTACAAACATTGGTTATCTTTAATTCAATCTTAAATTTGACAATTTATCACTTCTCCATATGTTCACCTTCGAAATGGTATATGTTTGTGAAGTTCTCTGACTTAATGAGAGCATGAAATCTATTGCTTAAGTCTCCTTGATCAGTTGATTAAAGTAATTCAGTAATTAGGTCACTCGAAAGAGCATTTAACTAGTGAACACATTAAGTTAGGGCGTGAAATAAATCTAGATATAGAGTTGTTGATGTCTTTCAAGGAAAAATAAGCATGCGCAGTGGAAATGAGGATCAATTTTACTCTAATTGCACAAATTAAACATACGACCCTAAATTAATTAATTAGGGTTTTTTTTAAAACATTACCTTTGAAGCTCCCGAAACTCTTCTATCTCCGCTCGAATACGAATCGAACAACCACTAGAGTTTACCTACTATCCTCTGGACTCAGAACCGAGTTATGGGACCCGATGGATGAAGAACCCGAGAAAGAGAAAGAGAAAGAGAAGGAAATAGAAGATGGATTTTTTTATTTGAATTTGAGTTTTGAATTTTCCTCAAAATAGTGTTTTTTTCCAGACCAAATTTAGAAAACAATTTTGGCAAAATGTCAAAAGTCTTTTATCCAACTTGAAAGCCCATATTTATAGAAAAGAGCCATGCAAAATTGAATGAAAGAAATTTATAAAAACCCAACACCTCAAAATCCACCATCTAAGTGGGCTTGATGTCTCCACTATAAGCCAACATCTAGCCCACTATTTTGTTAGTGGAATTATCCAACAAAAGTTTGGATTTTCCCACTAACTTTAGTCAAAGGGCAAAATAGTTATTTTGTTAAAGTCAAACTTTGACCGAAAAGTCAACATTTTGACTTTTTATGATTTTTCCCGTGTTGACTAATTTTGATCTCCCGAGCATGAATCCGCATTCATTTTCTCGAAATTCTAATCACATTTGAATATAAGGTCGGTCAAAGTTTGACTTTTCAAAGTCAAAAGTCAACTCTTTGATTTTTTTACATCTTTGACCATTTCTATTATTTTCGAGCTTTTGAATACGAACATATTCATATTCTTGATATTTAAATCACATTTAAATATTAAAGCTGTATCTCTAAACTGAAAAACCAACCACTATATCACATATACTTGTCAGTTTCTCTCTCTTCACCTAATTCGAACAATTCGAATTATTCTATCATACTGTTCTAAGTTTATTCCATATGAGCTAGTAAGGGAACCTAATAGACCTATAGATCATGGGCTCTAACGATCTGAGAAGTAAATATCTCCTTTAACTCTTATTATTCTATCATACTGTTCTAAGTTTATTCCATAACTTCTTTAACTCTTCAGTCAATGGCTGTAAGTAAATATCAATTTCTTTTCAAGGAGATTTTGGACCGGGTTTAAGAAGGAGACAATGAAATTTGTCTCTTTCATGCATTCCCAAAGTGGAAAATTGTAAGGAATGAGCACCACTGACCACGTACTATATGAAGTACTCATATTCCCGAGTGGATTGAATCCATCTAAAGCTAGTCCTAAACGAACATTACTTGGGTCTGAAGCAAACTGAGGAAACTCACGATCAAAATGCTTCCACCCTTCAGCATCAGCTGGATGTCACAACACTCCATTAATTTCAACACATTTATCTTTATGCCACCTTATTTCAGGTGCAATATGCTTAGATGTAAACAATCGCTTCAATCTTGGTATTAAAGGAAAATGTAGTAAAATTTTATGTGGAATCTTTTTACTTTTTCCAGATTCAACTATGTACCGAGATTCATCACATACTGGACACTGTTCCAAATCAACAAATTCTTTCCAATATAGGATGCAAACGTATTTGCAAGCATGAATATACTCATAACCAAGTCCTAAGTCATGTACTTTTCTTTTAGCTTCATAAAATGAACTAGGTATAGATGCACCAACGGGAAATACTTCTTTTAACAATTCAAGTAGCAAATCAAATGACTTGTTAGTCTAATCGCTAAGAACCTTAATATGCATCAACTTCACCAAGAACAACAATGACGAGAAATTTGTACAACCGGGTACAATTGGTTGCGTGCTTCATTCATTAAGTCTTCAAATAAGCTTGAATTGTTATATCTTTCTTAGGCATTGGTCTGCATCTCATCCTCGGTTTCTTCTTCATTTACCTCAGCAATTGGACACTGTAGATCATTTATAATATTCAAAATTTCATTTTCTTCATCTATGACATTCATCTCTGTCGTACTTAATCCATCATCATGTGTCGACTGAGATGTGTCGACTAAGAAATTCCATTAATGAATAAATGTCGTTCAACTCCATCTATTGGCTCCCACCTAGCGTTCATACATTTTCTACATGTACATCTTGTTTTTTTCGACTTATTAACATGAAGTTTTGCAACATCAAGGAATCGATATACTCTTTCTGCATACTCAGTTGATAACTTGTTCCTAATCTTAATCCACTCTTTATCCATTCTTAATAATATATGCGATAAGTTGAACCTGTATGATTTAGACAATTAGTTATATTAGAACATATAGTTCCAATTTCTAACTTTTAATTTCATTTCATTTACTTCTTGTTCGTGGTTTTCAATGATTAAAAGTATGTTTATGTGTGATTCTGAAAATGACAAAAGCCATTTTAACTATTTTAGAATCACTCTTAAACATATCCTTATTCCTCTTTTGATCTTATACAATTTGCTCTTATAAAAGTAGATCTAAGGGTAGAAAGGCTTGAGATGTTTGGAGATAGTTTCAAAATGCTAGTTGAAGTCCTAGAGGTTGAAGCCAAATTATTGTAAAGACAACCAAATGATATTAACTCAGATAGAGCTTTACAGTTGAAGCCAAGTTGATGACAAAATCAATGTTAGTGCTATCATTCTTATGATAGTGCTAGTTGAAGTCCTATTATAAGAATTGATAATGTTTAGATCCATATATATATGAAGAATAGGTAGTCAGCAACCCAAAAATGACAAAATCAATGTTCAAAGACCCATGCAAAATTATCTATGATTGTATCACAAAGAATAGAAAACTAGGTCGTTTTTCTTGAAAACACTCTAAGTAAACATTCATAGACAATCCCATTACAAGATTCTATTGTTTAAAAAGAGAACCATGCTGCACTAAATAATCCACAGGAGTAACGGAGGGAGATTCCTCAAACAACAAAACACAGAAATACAAACACGGAAAGAACAAAGAAAGAGAAATTAAAGAATGCAGAAAACATCCCCTATTTTCAACGCTAAACTATTCTATAGAGTTAATCGAATCGCCCCATAAACTAACTCGAATATCCTAAGTTAATTACACAAATTCATTTAGTGAGAAATCTAACAAGAAAAAAAACTACCATAGTTCATTGGCTATCTACAAAAACAGAGCAAATCACATAATACAAAATTGAATTGTTCTTTAGCTAACAGAGTACCCTCATGAATACCAAGAATATCAAGTAAATAAGTAAAAAAGAGTTACCTTTCCGACAAGGGGGAAATTGGAGACGGTGGCGGATGGCGAGAGAATGAACCAATAGGCGAGATAGGGAACCAACAGACGGTTGGCGACAGATGGCGAGAGAATGAACCCACAGGAGAATGGAATGGCTGCCAGAGGGAACGAACAGACGGCGAGGGCGATTTCTGTTAACGAATGGACCGACCAATGGGCTAACGGGCAATAAATGGACATCGATGGACTGCGAGAGAGGAATGAGCGGTGAACGATGGTGAGAGGGAGAACGACGACATTGGTATGACTACTAGAGGGAATTAGTAGAAGAAGAAGAATTGGCGATAAGGAAGAAGAAGAACCAGGGAAGAATGGGGGGAGGGATTTTTAAATCGAACTTTTCCCGACGGTTGTCTGCTGCCATCAGGATATATGTAAGCAATCCCAATGGTCACCTATGAACCATCGGCCAAACTTCCCAAGCCCAATGGTTTTCTGACACAACCGCCGGAAAAAATTCACCAATTCCCAAAAAGAAACTTAGAATCCCTGGCGGTTGACTGAACACTATCAAGAATGTAACAACAACAAACAGTCACTCAAAACCGTCGGGCGAACGAGGCACCCCAAGAGTTTTCTGACACAACCATCGGCGGAACATTCCCAAATTCCCAAAAAAATATTTTTATATTTCTTAGAACACTCGACGGTTGACTAAACATCGTCTAGAGTTCGTAGTTTGGCCGACCGTTAGGGGAAACTGTCGGGAATTCTTAAACTTATTCCGACGGTTCTTGTCTCACTATCGGCCAATGATTCTCCAATTCCCATAAAAACTTTTTAATATTTATATTAGAACTTAGAATCCCGACGGTTGCATGGAGTCGTCGGTCTTTATAATGAAATTCTGGTAGTTTCACGCTTACCGTCGGGTGAGCTTCACAAATCACAATGGATTCTTTTTACGTTCTGCACACTTCGCCCGACGGTTGAGTAGTAACCGTCGGGTTGAAACCAGAATGCCTGACGATGTTTGTGCACCGTCGGGAGAGATTAAAACGTCCAACGGTCTGAAAGAACCATCGGGCTAAAGTACAATAAGCTTGATGGTTTCTAGGGGGACCGTCGGGAAATTTAAAATCCCGACGGACTGTTCATGGACCATCGAGATTAAATTTTTATCCCGACCCCTTGTTTGNTGGTTTCTAGGGGGACCGTCGGGAAATTTAAAATCCCGACGGACTGTTCATGGACCATCGAGATTAAATTTTTATCCCGACCCCTTGTTTGTACCGTCGGGAGAGGTCGAAACTGCCGACGCTTTTTTGGTCGTCAAGATTAATGTCGTCGAGAATTACTAAAATTCTTATAGTGAATTATCTTAATTAAAATTTAAACTACATAACGAATTATCTTAATTAAAATTTAAATTACATATCGAATTATATTATTTAAAATTTAAATTACATAACGAATGAACAAACTGACTTAATACAATTATTTTTCTTATACTATGATATTTTCAATGATGAAAAGAAGTTTAGTTAATAGCGCCACATATATTTCTTATTTGTCCTTCTAAACCAGTGAGAGGTTCGATGTCTCCCATTTTAATCATTGCAGCCGCAAAGTCTGATTTGAATGCAGTTGGATCTCTACTGTATTCTGTAACAATATTATCTGTTGATCCTCCATTAAAGAGGACTTGATCTGTTTCTAGTAAACCCTTTTTTTGAACAAGATTTTTGAAGTAATTATTGTCAAAGGAATTGGGTGTGACCAAATCAAGTGGTGCCAAATTTCCATTTCCACTGGATGTTGGACAATTTCTACGGCGTGTGCTAGCAAATCCTGTATCAATATTACTTTGGTTGTATATCCTATTACGGAAAAGAAAGCATTGGGCTTGTCCTATAGTATGAGAACCTGCAATAGAATTAACATGCATACGCTTAACAAAAGTTGACACATACAATACTTTATGACGGAATTCCAAGCACTGATATGATTTAATTACCTGAGAGTGCAACCATATCTCTTGTACTAAGTCCTTTATTTGCAAAGATGGAAATAAGTCTATCAAGACTTGCTTGGAAATGTGGAAGCTCGTTCTCTGCTAGAGTTTTGCTTGCAGTGGTAGAATCTCTTCTTCCAAGTTTTACTGTCCAAGATGGACCGCCAACCTATTTATTTTAAACAATATTTAGTACTAAAAAAATTATATCATAATATTCTATTATATATAATCATGTACTCACAGCAAAAGAAGCGTCTCTTGCAGCTACAGCAAGAACATCTGCACAAGATACAACACCAGGACATATCTTCTCAACTTCAGTCTTAGCTTTGTGTATCACCCCGTAACCTCTAGCAGAGTTTATGTTGGGTGCTGCATTTTGTTCTCCAACCATAGAGGGAGTATCATCAAGCAATATGGACGCATCACATCCCTTAACAAAACAATCGTGGAAATGAAGGCGAATGAGAGATGCAGCCATACGACGTTCTTGAGAGATTGCTTGCCTAATAACAGTTCTAATAGTGGTGAGTGCCGTGGGACAAGTTTGATCGTAAAATGAAGAGGAAAGTTGGGCATTGCATGCTAAACCTAAAAGCAACAACGTGAACGCAACGATAATTAATCGAGGCATTGACATTTTGATAAGATGGTGATATTGGGAAAAGAATATTATGTGTAAGAAAAAGGGTGATGATTGATGAGATGGAGAAAAACAATGGTTGGGAAGGCTCTTATTTATACAGCAAAAGTTTGGATAAAGAAAGTCACTGTTTTCTGCCCATAACGCGTTCATGTATAGCTGTCATCGTTAACCAAGTAAAGCCAAGAAGGTTTCCCTTGAATTTTGAATCAAAGAAAATGTCAAATCAAGTGGCCAGAAAATGGGCAACACACTTGGGGGCTGTTTATTTATATTACTATTTTCCTAACTTGTCATTAATATATATTAATTTCAAATTTTATTAATTAAAAATTATTCCATGTACTCTTTTCAAGAGATATAGATATTTAAAACAACACTACTTTAATAAGAAATTTTCAAAATTATTGAAGGGTGCTTGAGGGGTTGATTAGGTTCTTATAGTCCACGATCATTATTAGTTTGTGAGTTATATTAGTCAGTAGGTTATAATAGTTTGTGTTTGTGGTACAATCTAGTTTAGTATGGAAATGAAATAATAAATACTATAACAAAGAGAAAAGAGATAATGAGTAGAAAATAGAAAACATCGTAGTTAAGAGAGATTTGAAATAGTATTATTATAGTTAATCGTAGGTTATAATAATCAGCAACATTGACTATAATAATTGGGCAACTCCACCTCCACATACTCGAAGTTATACACACAAAATAAAATCATGCACAATCAACTTCAAAATCAAAGTTCGATCTCGCACCCCACATTGTCAAAATAATAATAATAATAACAAAATAAAATTAAAAAAAATCCAAAGTTTTCTCCAATACAAAAAAATAAAAATACAAAGTACACTAAATAAAGCCTCTGAAGGATATTGAAAAGGTCTGCGTTCAATTTTGGATAAAAGAGAAATAAAATTGGAAAAAGGGTAAGCATACATTTAATTAAGCCATAGCAAGATTTCATATGGTCCTATACCTTTTGTGCAAGAAGCCCAGAAAAAGTCAGCATTTAAAGCTTTTGCAAAATCCATTAATAATAAAGATGAATCTAATTTCAACTTACATTATATATATATATATATATATATATTTAAATTTATGTTACTATTTTCTTATGGTGGTAGTTATAATTACATACTTAAATTTTTCATTGTAAAAATTGAGTTTCTAGATTCTTACGACGGTTAAAATTGGATCTCAAATTTACAATAATTGTTGAAACTGGACCTACCAAAAATAAAAATTGAATCCTTAAACTTATACAAATGTTACAATTTACACAAGGAAGAATATTGAAAAAGTCTACGTTTAATTTTGGATTAAAAAAAAAAAATCTTTTTTTTTTTTTTTGCTTTTGACATCTGAAAAAAAAGTCAAATTGAAAATGGGCAAAGGAGCATGCATTTAATGCATAGCAAGATTTGCATTTTGTCCAAGTGGGTGCATCATTCAATACCCCAACTCCAAAGACTAAATCAATCCACACTTTCAATTCAAAAAGTTTTATGCCTACATTTTGCGTCTTGCATATTTTAACATGATTTTTATTTTTTGTTTTTTTTTTTTTTAAAAAATAGTAAGGCATGTTTAGTAGTCATTTACTTTTTTAGTTTTTTTGGTGTTCAAAAATTAAGTTTTTTTTCCTTATTTTTTATAATGATTTTCATCTTTCTTTAAATATAATGGTTGAACTTTTAGTTATATTCAAAAAACAAAAACAACTTTTGAAAAGCTGTCTTTTTTTAGTTTTCATAATTTAACTTGATTTTTTTAAAGGAATTTCTACATAAAAGATCTAAAGAATATACTTTTATTTCGTTAATGTATTGAATATTTCATTTTTTACAAAAAAAGACCCATTGACCTCCCTATTTTCACTAATATTAGTGGCTATTTATAATTTAGCTCTCACGTACGTTATATATTTATTTCTCTATCCCCCATACATATTCTCTCTCCCCAATAATATATTTCATATATTCTCTCCCCCATAATTCACACTTATTTCTTCCTCTTTCCTCTCTTTACTCCTTCCCACTTCCTCTTTTTTTCTCTTTCCTATAGTGTGAGTTGCAGGCAGTAGACGACGGCATGGGGCGAATTGATGGCTCGACACAAGATGACATGAAACGACTTGGATGAACCGATGGTGCAGACAGCGTGGGGCAAATCGACGGTGATGGGTTGAGAAGATTCAATCGATGGCACAGTGAGGCGAGCAAATTTTGTCGACAACGATGGGAAGAGAGATCCGTGGTGGTCATGGCTGAAGAAGAAGAGATGAAGATGATCCACTAGAAGAATTTTGGGCTTTAATGTCGGTTTTAAACCGACATTAAAAATAGTGTTATTAAAGCCCTTTAATGTCGGTTGTCTTTAATGTTAGTTTTAAACCAACATTAAAGGGCTTTAATAACACTGTCTTTAATGTCGGTTCAGATCGACATTAAAGCCCAGAATCTGTTCGGTTTTTAAATTCCGTTGCCGAATCCATTTTTCTGGTCAAAAAGTATAACATGCCACATCATCATCGAACGCTATGACTATGACATATTATTTATGTATGGATTGCAAATCTATTACATTTAATCCATAAAGTCTGTTATAAAATTATAAATTAAAAGGTCGTACAATAATTCAGCCCTTGAAAACACAAATTACAAATACTACAAACATTATGATTTTACAAACATTATGAGTTTACTGTAAGTATGGACCCTTCATAATTCTTCTTGGACAGATCCCCCCAGCTTCAGCAGTGTCTGGTTATAGGCATCTTTGTCTGACCATTGTTGTTTATATGATCACAAACAAAAAAGGTTTAAGACATAGGATTGAAAGTGAAAATGTGATCAGAATTCATATTCAACTAACCGTGTTTATTGGGAATGTGTATAAATAGTACATTCAAGGCAACATTCTTTACTAGAGTTCCCCAAGAAAAAACATAAAGAGGTTACGATATCAAATCTTTACTCCTTTGTTGCACTTGCAAAACAAGAAAACTCAATAGTTGAATAAATGAGAGAATCTTCTTTTTAAAACTATGAGTCATCAACTAAAACTTATTAAAACTGTGAGCCAAACATTCTTTTAGTGTATTTAAATAGCATAATGCACATGTTTTTAAGCCAATCAATCGTTTAGTTCCTGCATCTATCGCTTAGCTCCAGCGGCCCATCGTGTAGCTCAATCATTTAGTAAACGATCTCGCGCATAGGCTATCGTTTAACTACCGCACCCATCGTTTACCTCCATCGTTTAGCGCTGACGCCTTATCGTCTAACGCATTCGCCTACCGCTTAACGTCATCGCCTATCGCTTAGCATTCCGCCTATCGTGTAGCACGTCTGCTCATCATCTAGCGCAGCACGGCTATCGTCTAGCGCTCATGCCCATCGTCGTGTAGTCTATCACTTAGTGCTCGCGCATCTGCTATACGATCATCCCGTGCCTGCCTACATGATCGTCTAGTGGCCGTGCATCTACTATACGATCGTCTAGTGCTCGCGCATATCTACACGATCGTCAAGCGCATCGCTTAGCTCCGCGCATCTGCTATACGATCATCTATCTCATCGTTTAGCTCCCCGCATTGATACACGATCGTCCAGCGCCCGCCTACATGATCGCCTACCTCATCGTGTAGTGCTACCCATTTGCTACACGATCATCTACCCAGTGCTTTGTGCTCAACATTTCGCTTTCACTGCTTTTGCTCACGCATACCCAACGCAGGAGCAACTCTTGGAAACGCCTCTTAGCAATACTTCAACAAATATATCATATACAACAAAACCATTAATCAAATCGAATTTCAAAGGCCATAGACACATAAAAAGTAGGCCCGAATCTAGAAGCAGAGAGACATATTGAAGTGAAACTGCAGCTGGCTTTCATTGAGATATTTACACAAACAGTTGGAAGGCATAACATAAGAACAAAAATTGTTGTGAGTTTAAGAGAGGAAAAAGAAGAAGAGCATACTGATCTGGACGAACGACGAACGGCGAACTTCAGATCTTCAGATCTGGACTTTAGATTGAACAACGAACGGCAGCACACGGATCAACACGTCTGCTCATCATCTAGCACTCATGCCCATCGCGTAGCGCCATCGTGTAGTCTATCGCTTAGCACCCGCGCATCTGCTATACGATCGTCCAGTGCCGGCCTAACACTATCGACGATCGTCCAGCAGCCATCTACACGATCGTCCAGCGCCCGCGCATATTTACACAATCGTCTAGCACTGAGAGAAAAGTTGAAAGGCGTAACATTGAGACATTTACACAAACAGTTGAGAGGCGTAACATAAGAACAAAAAATTGCTGTGAGTTTAGAGAGGAAAGAGAAGAAAAAGTATACTGATCTGGACGAACGACGAATGGCGAACTTCAAATCTTCAGATTTGGACTTCAAATCGAACGACGAACGCGGCACACGGGTCCGGGAGACTTCAGATCTGGGCGACTGGGTGTGGTGGCGCAGGTTGCAGACGAACAGACCTGCACGGAAGCTAGATCTACACCACGACAGACCTGCATGGGTTGCATGGCGGTGCGGGTTACGCTACCCATTGGCAAGGGTTTGGAAGAGAGAAGTGAGAAAGAAGAGGGTCTAAAGTGGGAAGTGTGAGAATGAGAGGAAAAAGAAAACAAAGGGAGAGTGGAGAGAGAAAAATGAAAAAAAATGGAGGGAAAATAGAAAATAGAGGGAGAGTGAAGAGGAAAAATTAAGCAGGTCTTTAATGTCAGTTTAAAACCGACATTGGAACCCCTACAATGTCGGTTTAAAACCAAAATTAAAGATCCGCTTTTTAAAAAAAAAATAAAACCGACATTATACATCCAATTTCACTTATTTCAACTGACATTAAAGCCCAAAATTCTTGTAGTGTGAACTTTATTTTTTCCTATTTTTTATATATACTGTGATGTATATGTACTTTTTTTAGCTTTGGTAGGAAATTTGATATATACTGTAGTATATGTAATCGTTTATTTGATATAAACGAGTGTTTTTTTTAGACTGATTGTATTATGATATATATATACTGTGATGTAAATGAAATTTATGAAGATTTATATATTGTGGTATATTTCATATATTGGTTTATACTATGATTTATGTCAAGCATTAAATCAATCTCTAATTTATAAACGGTAGTATATTTCATATATTGGTTAGAATGTTTTCAAATACCTAACAAAATGTTCTAAGATATATTTAAAATAATCATGAATCCATCAAAATGTTGTAAAGTATACTTAAACTAACTATTAATCCATAAAAAAAATCAATAAATTGATATGTGAAAACCAATGTAAATAGAGAATAAAATTTCATTAAATGCATTTTTTTCCAAATTGAAAAATAGAAAAAATTAAAATAAATGTATTTTCTCTCTTTATAATAAATGTATTTTCTCTTGTTGTATAATAATATCACCTATTCTAAAAAAATGTATTTTCTCTTTCCATCATTAAAGTAGCTTAGAAAAAAGGAAGTATATATATATGGACAAAAACTGTCCAAAAATAACACTGAAAGACTTTTTTGAAAAAAAATCAAATTTAAAAACATTTATGAAAATATATGGCCAAAGATAGGCTTCTTGTGTAAAAATCCCTTTTTTAAACCATGGTAAAAAGTAGATAATAAAAAGTGAGAAATTTGGGGAAGTAAAAGTAAATAATAAAAAAAAAACAAAATAGTTACCAAATGGGACCTAATTTTCAAATATGTTTTGGTTTTGAGAATTATGGTTAAATCTCAATCTATTTTGGAAAAGTCCAGCTCTCTATAACTTTTAACTGTGATCATTAATGTGTGCAAAACCAACTGTGAAAAAAAATCAACTTTATTTAAGTAAATCCTGTTGGGATAAACACTATATCTTTTGGATTAGTTATCCCACTCTTGTGCGAATCTAATAGAATACTAATCAACAACAACAATAATAATCAAGTAAGGACACAAGGAATATTTACATGGAAAAACCCCCTCGATGTGAGGAGTAAAAAACCACGGACCGAAGTTAAAATCTCCACTATTATCAATAATGGGTATAAACAAGTTCTCTTTAGTTACAACTTGAAGCATACACAATAAATATCTCAAGATTAACAATCTCGGCAACAAATGACAACAAATAGAGAAGAATAAAATTAAAAACGTCTCAGATAATGTGGTAACCAATTATCCACAGTATTTGAATGTAGGTAGCTCCAAACGAACTCTTCACTGTCTAGATTGAAGATCCTCGTGTCAAGAACATGTTATCATAATTGCAACTCGATCAAACCACGAATCGATCATCAAATGGCTAAAAAACACTGTTAGTCGGATGAAGTTTTCTTCAATTTTCTCCTATCGTTTTTACTGTAGTCTTGGTCTGTTTAATATAAAAAAGTCGGCTGCAACTTGGTTTTTTTTTCCAAAAAAAAAAGGCCCTAGTGGGCCTTAATTATGGAATTTTCACTATGTAAAATGAAATAAACCTAACAAATCTCCCCATATTTCACATTGTGAAGGAACTTATCATTCCCACAACGGAACGACAAAACTCAAGCTTTTCTCTTGGTAGATTCTTCGTCAATATATCAAATCCATTATGATCAGTATGTATCTTCTCTAGCTCAAATAATTCATCATTTAAAGCATCTCTCATTCAATGATACCTCACATCTATATGCTTCGTTTTGGAATGATATGTAGCATTCTTACCAAGATGAATAACACTATGATCGTCGCAGTATATCACATATCTTTGTTGCTTGAAACCAAGCTCCTGTATAAAGTGCTTCATC
Organism: Benincasa hispida; assembly: GCF_009727055.1. NCBI lineage: Eukaryota > Viridiplantae > Streptophyta > Magnoliopsida > Cucurbitales > Cucurbitaceae > Benincasa > Benincasa hispida. Next base: position 387,123 of record NW_024064789.1, on the reverse strand, counting down.
CACAACATCTCTTTGCAAGCCTCTACTGCTGCGATATACTTTGCTTCACTTGTAGAAAGTGCAACACACTTCTGCAACCTTAACTGCTAAGACACTGTACCACTTGCAAATGTCATCAAGTAACCGAAAGTAAACTTTCTATTGTCTAGATCTCCTGCCATATCTGAATCAGTGTACCCAACTAGTACAGGCTTTCTACCTCCAAATGTGAGCTTCAAACTGGAAGTGCCTCTCAAATATCTCATGATGCACTTTATTGCCTCATAATGCTGTTTTCTTGGATTGGATATAAAATGACTAACAACATCAATAATATGAGCAATATTAGGTCTACTACATACCAAGACATACATCAATCTCCCAACTACTGAAGCATAAGGGATCTTTCTCATATTTTCCTTCTCTTTATCTATAGAAGGACTCTGTTTGCTACTCAATTTGAAGTGACTAGATAAAGAAGAACTGACCAATTTTTCTTTACTCATGTTGAACCGCTCAAGCACCTTCTCCGAGTATTTCTTCTATGACATATATAATTTCTTGGAAGCTCTGTCTCAAACTATTTGAATTCTAGGAACATTCTTTGTTGCCCCCAAATCCTTCATAGCAAAAGATTTGCTCAATTATTTCTTCAACCTGTCAATTTTTTGAACATTCCTGCAAACAATAAAAAAATCATCAACATAAAGCAATAATATAATAAAATCACCATCAGAAATTTTTTTAACAAAAATGCAATGATCAGAAGTAGTTTTTTTGTAGCCTTTCTGCCTCATAACTAACTTGAACTTCTTGTACCAATGCCTCGGTGCTTGTTTCAACGCATAAAGACTTTTCTTCCATTTACACACCAGATGCTCTTTTCCTTTTTTATCAAAATCCTCTAGTTGTTCCATATAAATTTCTTTATCAAAATCACTATGAAGAAATTCAGCCTTTGTTGGGGTTGATGCCCTAAACTCTCGTAGGGTCCTTTGGTTTGTAAATACTTGTATAAACAAACATTTGTGATGTAAAATATGAGATAATTTCTTTACTGTTGTCTATGAAACATGAGATGTTTTAGTTGCATTTACCACAAACTAATAAACTAAGATCCCTAGTTGTTGTTGTAACTTAAGCATATGTGTGGAGACATATAGGTGCATCATGCCTTAAGTGATAACCAAAATGGTTTGTAGTATATAGATATAGGAGGGAAACCTTATCTTGGTGACACTACAGATATGGCCCATTTTGTAGATAGTACAAGTGTTATGACGTGTTACAGATGGCGCCACATACCTTCTCATGGCCCGATAGGTGTCCATTCACAGTAGGACTATGATGTATTGTTCATTAAAGGGATTAGTGGTACTTAAGGAGTTAGATGTAACTACACGGGTAAAATGGTAATTTTGGCCCAACATTACTTACGAGCATCTGCGAAGGGTTGTCGTACTGTTGATTGGTTATATCCGATGAACACAGAAATATATCTGTAGTGAGAAGAGTGCAGCTATCAACCTTTAGTGGAGTGCTCGACAGTTAAAGGATGGTGGATCTCGTGACTAAAGAGTTTAGTCAGCTATTCACGTACCATTGGAGCTTCGAGCTACAGGTTCATAAGGTCCGCTTGGTAGCTCAATGGATTCAAGTTGAGAATCAGTTTTTTGGGTTAGTATGAAGTGTTCAAATTGCCAAGAGGGAGTTTGATTATATATGATATGATTAAACTGGTTCAATTATATGTGATATAGTTGACATGATATATGAGATACATTTTGGAGAAATTTGATATAAATATGATTTGTATCATGTAAAAGAGAGAAGGACTATGGGTTAAATGTTACATATGATGTGAAATTGAAACTATAGGTTATAAATATAATATGATAAGTTAGTTATTATATTTATTTATAATTAGAATAATTATAGGATGATTGTTGGTAGTTTCTCCTTTAATCGTGCGTGAAAGTGGGAGGTTGTATTCAGTTTTCATAACTAAAGGATAAAATGAAAAAAGTTTTCATTTGTAAAGGGAATTGCTTCATTAAGTACACAACCAATCGTTTAGCTCACGAGAGATTACACGACAACAATCAAGTGTTTGTCTAAACAATCATGTACACACGCAATTCTCTAAACGATCGTGTACACACGCAATTCTCTAAACGATCGTGTACACATGCAATTCTCTAAACGATCGTGTACATACGCCATTCTCTAAACAATCATGTAGCATTTTACTAAACGATCGTTTGGCATGCGATATTTACTAAACGATCGTGTAAACGATCAAGATATTCACTAAACAATCACACCCGTTTTTCTAAATGATCGTGTACCTGTTGAGATTTACTAAACAATCAAGCACCAAAGTCTATTTGATAGACAGTATCTTTCTCCCACTTACGTGGTCGTATAATGCGATCGTAGTGTCCTCCAACCATCTACCAAATTCATAACAGAGCCCACACCTCATGGGTTCTCACTCTGAGAATACCAAGGTTACTGAGTGGTGGTGTCCGAGAGATTATTTATTCGTGGAGAAGTCTGTTCGTGACTACTAGACGATTGGGTAGACGATCGTAGCGATAGTGAGAGGTACTGGTCCAAGTTCTTCACGAGAGCGAGAGGTCTGTGGAAGAAGAGTTCTTCAAAGGTAAGTCTCTCACTCCTTTGTATTTAATTTCTAAAGCATGTCGTAATTTTGTCAAAGATACATAACTAGTTTGTATGTTTGTGAATGCTTGTAATTGTGTCATAATGAATTTGGATCAATCGTGCATCTGCTCATGGGTTCTCTTTGATAAGAGTTCCTTCAATTGGTATCAAAGTCAAGTTCTAATATTCCAAATCCATTGATGTTAAAACTGGTATTGCATAGACTCATTAAGTTTGCTAAAACTAAAATTGGTGTTAAAAGTGGTATTGCATAGACTCATTAAGTTTGTTCTGTTTTTCAGCAATGTTAGAATGGCTACAGCCACATTAGCTCTATTAAGTGCCGATAAGTTGGCTGGCGAGAATTACGCTAGATGGAAACACACGATAACTACAATTTTTATCATCGATGATCTAAGGTTATTCCTTACGGAGGAGTGTCTTCCTATTCTTACTCAGAACGCCACTTAAAATTTTTGGGAGGCTTATGAGAGATGGACACGGGCGAACAAGAAGGCTTGAGCTTATATCTTGGCCTGTCTTAATGACGTTTTGGCCAAGAAGAATGAGCCTATGGTCTCAGCATGTGAGATCATGGAGCTCCCTGTAGGGAATGTTCAGACAACTGACTGGACAACTCAAGCATGAAGCTCTAAAAAGCATTTTCAACTTCAAAATGGAGGAGGGTACATCTGTTCAAGAACACATTCTGAATATGATGGTCCACTTCAATGTCTTGGAGATGAATGGGTTGCACATCGATGAGGGTAGCCAGGTTAGCATAATTCTACACTCATTGCCAGATAGCTTCCTGAACTTTGTCAGTAATGTTATACTGAACAAAGTAGACTATACCCTTACAACTCTCCTCAACGAGTTGCAGACATTCCAATCCTTGCTGAAAAGTAAGGAGAAGAAGGTTGGTGAGGCAAATGTTACTTCATCATCAAAGAAGTTCCATCGGGTTCGAACTCAGGGACTAAGTCTGCACCTTCTACTTCTAACACTTCCAAGTGGAAGAAGAAGAAGGGTGGTAAATGGAAGGGGAAGGGGAAGGCACCTGCTAACCCACAGCCTGTCACTTGGTAGAGAAGGCAACCAGTGCCAGTTGACAAAGTTAAGTGTTTCCATTGCATCCAGGATGGGCACTGAAAGTGGAATTGTCCTCGCTGGTTAAAAGATAAAAAGAAGGTTAAGGCCAAGGAAAAACAAGGTAAATATGATTTACAAGTTTTGGAAACCTGTTTGGTGGAGAATGATGATTATGCCTGGATTATTGACTCTAAGGCCACTAATCATGTTTGTTCTTCTTTTTATGGGGGATTAGATCCTGGCGGTAGCTTGAGACTGGTGAGATGATGATGCGAGTAGGCATCAGGCATTCCAATTGACTTTATAGAAGAAGTTTATCATTTTAAATGATGTGTATATAGTTCACGAGTTAAAGCGAAACTTAATTTCTATAAAGTGTCTGATACAATGTAAATATACTCTTCACTTCGAATTGAATAAAGTATTTATTCTTAAAGATGGTATTGAGCTTTGTTTAAAAAAATTGAAAAATAATTTGTATGTGCTAAGGTCGTTAGCAACAAATTCCCTCCATAACATAGAGATGTTTAAAACTATCGTAACACAAAATAAACGACTTAAGGTTTCTGCAAAGGAAAATGCCAAACTTTGGCACCTTCGATTAGGGCACATCAATCTCAATAGGATTGAGAGGTTGGTGAAGAATGGACTTCCAAGAGAGTTAGAGGAAAATTATTTACCTGTGTGCGAGTCATGCCTTGAAGGCAAGATGGCTAAAAGACCTTTTACTGGAAAAGGTTATCGAGCCAAAGAGCTTCTAGAGTTAGTGCATTCAGACCTTCGTGGTCCAATGAATGTGTGAGCCAGGGGAGGCTATGAGTATTTCATCACTTTTATTGATGATTACTCTCGGTATGGGTATGTTTATTTGTTGCAACAAAAGTTTGAATCATTTGAAAAGTTCAGAGAGTTCAAGGCTGAAGTTGAAAACGCATTGGATAGACAGATTAAAGCACTTCGATCGGATTCGGGTGGAGAGTTTTTGGATTTTGAGTTCCAAAACTATATGATAGAACATGGAATCGTTTCCCAACTCTCAACGCCTGGTACACCACAACAGAATGGTGTATCGGAGTGGAGAAATAGAACCTTGGACATGGTTCGGTTGATGATGAGTTACGCTTCCTTACCAAACTTGTTTTGGGGTTTTTCAGTGGAGACTGCAGCTTATATCCACAACTGTGTTCCTTGCAAGTGTGTTGCGAGAACACCTTTGGAGTTGTGGAACGAGCGTAAAGCTAGTTTGCGTCACTTCCGCATATGGGGTTGCCCAGCACATGTTCTTGAGGTCAATCCAAAGAAACTGGAACCACGTTCGAGGTTGTGCCTATTTGTAGGCTACCCCAAAGATACACGAGGGGGTTACTTTTATGATCCTAAGGAAAACAGAATGATTGTATCGACGAACGCTACCTTCCTAGAGGAGGATCATATGATGGAGCACAGTCCACGTAGTAAAATCGTGTTGCGTGAACTTTCCAATAAAATTACTAAAACTACAACAAGAGTTGTTGAAGGGCCTACTCCGTCAACAAGAGTTATTGATGGAAGTTCATCTAGTAGGTCAGTTCCACCTCAAGAGTTGAGGGAACCTCGACATTGTGGGAGGGTTGCGAACCCACTTGTTCGCTATATGGGTTTCACTGAAATCCTACTTATGGTAGTCGATCGTGAGGTTGAGGATCTGTTGTCTTATAAGAAGGAAATGGAGGTCAAGAGCAAACCTTCAAGGCTAGACTTGTGGCAAAGGGTTATACCTAGGTGGAGGGAGTCGACTTGAGGAGACTTTCTCGCTTGTTTCCATGTTGAAGTCTATCCGAATCCTCATGTCCATTGCCTCATATTATAACTATGGAAAACGGATGTTAAGACTACCTTTCTGAATGGTAATCTTAAGGAGACCATTTATATGGTGCAACCCGAGGGATTCATAGCTCAAGGTCAAGATCAAAAGGTTTGCAAACTAAATCGGTCCATTTATGAGCTCAAATAGGCGTCTCGATCTTGATACATTCAGTTTGATACTGCAACCAAATCGTACGACTTTGACCAAAATGTTGATGAACCTTGTGTCAACAAGAAAATCATCAACGGTTCAGTAATTTTCCTTATGTTGGATGTCAATGGTATCCTACTCATTGGGAATGATGTAGGTCTACTAACATCAGTTAAGAACTAGCTAGCATCCCAATTCCAAATGAAAGATTTGGGAGAGGCTCAGTTTGTTCTTGGTATTCAGATCTTTCGGGATCGAAAGAACAAAATGCTAGCATTGTCTCAGGAATCTTACATTGACAAGATGTTGCTCAAGTAATAGATGCAAAACTCCAAAAGGGGCCTACTACCTTTTTGGCATGGAGTTACATTGTCTAAGGAAATGTGTCCTAAGACACCTCAAGGGATTGAGGAGATGAGATGGGTCCCCTATGCATTTGTCGTTGGCAATTTGATGTATGCGATGTTGTGTACTAGACTAAACATCTGCTACTCTGTGAGGATAATCAGTAGATATCAGTCTAATCTAGGACAAGGTCACTGAACCGCAGTCAATAACATCCTCAAGTTTATTCGGAGAACGAAGAACTACATTCTCGTGTATGGATCTAAGAATTTGATCCTTAATGGATACATAGACTCTGACTTTCAGACTGATAAGGATTCTCAGAAATCCACTTCAGGCTCAGTGTTCACTCTTAATGAAGGAGTTGTAGTGTGGCGAAGCACTAAGCAGGGGTGCATTACCGACTCCACAATGGAGGTCGAGTATGTAGAGGCTTATGAAGTTGTTCCAGACAGGTCTAGGCCCATCACCCTTTAATGTGATAATAGTGGTGTTATGGCAAACTTCAAGGAGTCTAGAAGTCACAAGTGCGACAAACAGATTGAGCGGAAGTATCATCTCATCCGTGAGATAGTGCATCGAGGGGTCGTGATAGTCACGAAGATCACTTCGAAGCACAACGTTGCTTACCCGTTTACGAAGGCTCTCACGACTACATTTTTTTAGGGTCACCTTCAGAGCATGGATCTATAGAACCACCCACGGTTAAACTAGGGCAAGTGGGAGTTTTTTGACTGGGCCTTAGTGCCCTAGTTTATTGTTTTGTACTTGTTTTTATCTTGTACACCCACTCGCTTTAAAACAAGTGGGAGATTATTGGGATTGATGCTCTAAA
>NW_024064789.1:348241-380187 GCF_009727055.1 Benincasa hispida | reverse complement strand
ACTAGGGCAAGTGAGAGATTTTGTACTGAGCCTTAGTGCCCTAGTTTATTGTTTTGTACTTGTTTTTATCTTGTACACCCACTCGCTTTAAAACAAGTGGGAGATTATTGGGATTGATGCCCTAAACTCTCGTAGGGTCTTGTAGTTTGTAAACACCTGTATGAACAAATGCTTGTGATGTAATAATATGAGATATTTTCTTTACTATTGTCTATGAAACATGAGATGTTTTATTTGCATTTACCACATACCAATAAACTAAGATCCCTAGTTGTCGATGTAACTTAAGCATGTATGTGGAGACATACGGGTGGATCATGCCTTAAGTGATAATCAAAATGGTCTGTAGTATATGGATAGAGGAAGGAAACGTTATCTTGGGGACACTACGGATACGACTTGCTTTATAGATAGTTACAAGTGTTTTGACGTGCTACAGATGGTCTGATCCTAATCATTCATGTGGAGACATACGAGCGTAGGTGTTTTATACAAAGGAGTTTGTATAAGATCGGGCCACGAAGTGTTTAGTCTCGTTATATAATGTCGTTTATGATAGAGACTTCATTTCACTAGGATGACCATAGGTAACATGACCTTAATCCTGAGTGAGTTGAGAACTCCTGCCTATTAGGGTGGTCCTTTGATTTGCATGGGTACGAGTGGCCAGATTGTCGACTCAAATCTAACACTTTGGGAATTTGTCTAATTGGGGAGCTAGGAACTCACCTACACAAGATGGAATTCACTCAATCTCCGAAGCAGGAGTAAGTAGATAGATTCCTCCCTTAAGGGCTGATTCCAGGGCTTAAATAATGTGGCGCCACATACCTTCTCATGGCCCGAGAGGTGTCCATTCATAGTAGGACTATGATGTATTGTTCATTATAGGAATTAATGGTACTTAAGGAGTTAGATGTAACTACACGGTCAAAATGGTAATTTTGGCCCAATGTTACTTACGAGCATCTGCAAATGGTTATCATACTATTGACTGGTTATATCCTGTAGACACAGAAATATATCTGTAGTGAAAAGAGTGCAGCTGTCGGCCTTTAGTGGAGTACCTGAAAGTTAACGGAGGGTGGATCTCGTGACTATAGAGTTTAGTTAGCTATTCACGTACTGCTGGAGCTTGGAGCTTTAGGTTCATACGATCCCCTTGGTAGCTCAATGGATTCAAGTCGAGAATCAGTTTTTTTGGTTAGTATGAAGTGTTCAAATTGACAATAGAGAGTTTGATTATATATGATATGATTAAATTGATTCAATTATATGTGATATAGTTGACATGATACATGAGATACATTATTTAGAGGAATTTGATATAAATATGATCTGTATCATGTAAAGGAGAAAAGGACTATGGTTTAAATGTTCCATATGATGTGATATTGAAACTATACGTTATAAATATAATATGATAAGTTAGTTATTGTATTTATTTATAATTAAAATAATTATAGGATGATTGTTGGTAGTTTTTCTTTTAACCATGCATGAAAGTGGGAGGTTGTATTCAGTTTTCATAACTGAAGGATAAAATGAAAAATATTTTCATTTTGTAAAGGGAATCACTTCATTAAGTACGCAGTCAATCGTTTAGCTCACGAGAGACTACACGACAACAATCAAGTGTTTGTCTAAACGATCATGTACACGCGCCATTCTCTAAACGATCATGTAGCATTTTACTAAACGATCGCGTGGGAATCAATATTTACTAAGTGATCGTGTAAACGATCAAGATATTCACTAAACAATCGTGTAAATGATCACACCTATTTTTCTAAACGATTGTGTACCTGCTGAGATTTACTAAATGATCAAGCATAAAGTCTATACGATAGACAATATCCTTCTCCCACTTTCTTGGTTGTATAGTGTGATCATAGTATCCTACAACCCTTTACTAAATTCATAACAGAGCCCACACCTCCTGGATTCTCACTCCGAGAATACCAAGGTTACTAAGTGGTGGTGTCCGAGAGGTTATTTGTTCGTGGAGAATTTTTTTCGTGACTACTGGACGATTGGTAGATGATTGTAGCGATAGCAAGAGGTGCCGATTCAAGTTCTTCACGAGAGCGAGAGGTCTGTGGAAGAAGAGTTCTTCAAGGGTAAGTCTGTCACTCCTTTGTATTTAATTTCTAAAGCATTCCATAATTTTGTTGTGAATGCTTGTAATTCTGTCACAATGAATTTGGATCGATCGTGCTTCTGCTCATGGGTTCTCTTTGATAACAGTTCAAAATTTCCATAGGCCCTCAGTGTCATCCTCTTTTCCTCATCATATACGTTGTTCGTCTCCTTCATCTTTAGCGCCACATTCATTGTTGTTCGTCTGTACTATTTGTCTTCAATGTCTTCACCATCGATCGTCTACGTCGTTAATCTTAAGAATTTATTATTTGCAGTGTTCATCTTCAGCACTGTCTATGGCCCCATCCCTAAACTTTTTTCTCTCTCTTTCTACTCTTGTTCATCTACAGTGATAGGCTTCAACATTTTTGGTCTCTAGTGTTTGTCTTCAACACTATTTATCTCCCTAATTTTAAATTCCGCTCTCTTTCGTAACTTCATCTTTCGGAGAAGAAGGGTTCTGCACCAAACTGTTTGACTTTCATTTTTAGAAGATGAGGGAGACGCTCAGTTTCCATTTTCAAAATGAGGGGATTTTCAATTTTGGATTTTGGAGGCAAGATGAGTTTTTTATTTGCACTTTTTAAATGGGATCAATCTTTTGTTTTCAGATTTAGAGCTTGTAGTTTTTCATCAATATCCACCATTCTAAGATTGTTTCTAAAATTGCATTGGTTTAGTTACTTTTCATTTTCTCTTTGTTTAAATTCCTTTTGTTTCTTTTGTTTAGATGTTTCATTGTAATTTTTTTCACCAATTTTCTTAATCTCTTATTCCTTTTCTACCATTTCAATTCATTTTCTTTTTTTCTTCTCTTCTCTTTAATCGAAAACCAATATTAATTAGTAATTATCATCATACAAATGTGTACTTCGGGCAGTTTCTCTTCCACTGCCCGTTGTTGACGGAATCGCTGATAGATATGATTGATGATGTTCTATGCTCGAAATGATGCGATACTACTGCTATATATGCGTTAATTATGGATGTTCACATAGTATGCCATGCGTTGTCACAAGTTTTCTTACGATGGAACCAAGTGTAATTCCACCACGAGTTTCTCGGTGTGATCCGAGGTCGAACTCAGGGACTATTTTAGGTTATTGTGATATGTTCATGATATATGCGACCAGGTTTTCAATCTTTAAAAATGTGTTTGTATAGGTATATAAATTGCGATAAAATAAAGTAAAGCAGTAAAGATGCGATAATAAAATAAAATACAATAAACCTAAGCTAGATGATACAAGATACAGGCTTCATGTTACAAGATGCTGGGGTCAAGGCTGGCTGTGAAAGTTGTGCAAAGATGTGGAATGCGGCGGCAAGTCTTATGAACATAATAGAAAGAGAAAGATAAATAATATAAACAACGTAAGTTCTCAATTGCGTTGAAGCTAGAAATACTGTTCCGTTCTTCTCTTGGCGTACATCTTTCAATGATTGGCCACGCTCCCACATGTCTGTGGTGAAACAGAGAATAACGTAATGAATGCAAGGTTGCTTCCATGTCCAGAAGTACTACTCGCTTTAGTTAACGCATTCTTCTAACCCTCTCTCGATAGATCAGAATGACATCTTCACTTCTTCTCTCACAGGTGAAGATGTCGTCTAGCATGCCTTAGCTAAACGTATTTTATACCTTTAACATAGATTAAGTACTTGTTTGATTCATATTAACTATCAGGGGATTAAGAAGACATCATGGAGAAAATGATTAATGGAGGAACAAAAATAGACAGAGAATGGTATATGAAAGCTATCGAAACATTTAATATATCTATTAAGCGTTTGATACATGGTGTGTGAATGAAAAGATAAAAAGAAAGTGAAATACAACGATGAAAGAGATAGAACAGATACAAACAAGTGCCAATGTCTTGCCACTAATTCGATGGAGATCTGCTTGTCGGATAGGATGGATTTGATGGTAGGAAGAGCTTTCCTCTCAGGCTTGCTCCACCGGTTGCAGAGATCTATGCACAGAGCTTCCGATCGGGTATTTGGCAGGTTGGATCTGAGATTCACCTCTCGGCCTTATCTCGTCTTCTTCCTGGATTTCTTCACATAAGCACTCAGCTCAGCTTTTTCTCTCAACACTCTAGCAGCAATTCGCCCCTATCAAGTAGCATAAGTTTTCTCTAAAATCTATGGGGTATTTATAGGTGCAGGTCTTTGACTCCGGCCTTGTGGTCTGCACTGATGGTTATGGTAATTCTGAAGATGGAGGGATATTATTCCTTCTATTATGCAATCAAACCGTCAATTCTGCACAACCGTTAGTTGTACACGTGTTTCAATCCTCCGCTTTTGCATTGCTCAGCTGCATCTTTCGATCGTGAGTTCACATACTGTGTTGTTTTTATTACCGCATGCGGTTGAAATTCAGCTCTGGATCGACTGTCGCATTGCGCCGTCATTGCGGTAATCATTTCTTCCTTATTGATTGATGGGCGTAATGTGACAGAGATGCGTTGATCAGTTTCTCGTGAGCCTTGAGCGCAAGCGGTGACTTGGTTTCCTGCAAAGCAGAGTAAAACTCGGCTTGTCTTCCATCTTTATGGCGTTAGTGGGTGTAATTGCGATCATTTATAATTATTGTAATTCTAATCTAATCTTCATACAATTAGCGCATATATACTAACTTTTGGCCGCAATATCTAGATAAGGTGGCATAAATAACTTGTATTTCTACAAGTTATCACACCCCCAAATTTAGATATATGATTGTCCTCAAGCATATCTCCTACTAAGGCAATCATGCTTAATTCCTATTCTCTATTTTTGCGATGATTGGTTGCTCCAAATGTTACACTTAGGCACATTACTTGACATCGTAATTTCCTTCTATCCTTGCTAATTCTTAGCAAGCCCTACTTTATTCTTCTACATGACAAAATTCTACTAAAAAATGCTTTTCTAGCTTTCAAAATAGAATGTTTATCTCTTCTTTGTCAAAACAACTTGATGTATCTATATGCGGTGAGCAAAACTTTGCGCCATTTATTCACTTAGAAATTGTTGATCATAGTTACACTCTTCGTTTTGGATTATCTCCACGGGTGTCATGTGGACATCCAACTACGATTGTGTGTCAATTTCAACTTTAACTCATGACATTCAGAGGAGTGTCTCTTGCATTCTATATATATATTTTTTTGTCTTTTTTTCATACTACGTTGTTCTTGGAAACACACCTTCGTTTTGGCTTGCTCCTACGGTGTCATACGAACATCTAACTACGAGCAAGCTCCTTTCACAACTAAACTCTTATCAAGTTGGGACAGTTTTGAGGTTTTCCCTTGCGTTGACATTGGAGTTTTGCATAAATTTATATATATATATATATATGAAAATAGACGTATTTTTTTCGAAAATAGATGCATATTCTTGATCTCATTTGCTCAGACCTTCCCCACCTCCAAATTTAAAGATGAGCAAGGTTCTCATTGTATTGTTTGGAGAGATTAAACAAACACTTAGAAGAAAATTTCAAAAAGAAGGTTTGAGTAGAACTTTGAAAGATAAAAGGTAAAGTACTGCCAAACTAAGAATTAACTAAGTGTTAGTTAGAAATTACTAAGTATGGGAAATGTTTCTAAGTATAAACATATAATACATCATAGAAACACAATGAAGATCGTAAAAAAAAAAAAGATACGAACATTACAAAAATTGACAAAGAAAGATAAAGAAAAAGGCCCAGGCAAAAAGTAGAGTGAATGATGTACTCTAATTGTATTGAATAATAACAAAGTGTACAAATAAGTATAACTGAACGCATTACAAAATTTTTCTATTGCCTGTACAAGAGTCAAAAAATTTGATTAACTTACAAATTTGATTCAGAAGGATGCACGATTAAGATTCGCACCCTGCTTCCAATAAACGCAGATACATTTTTTCCAAGGACGGGCAACAACGCATACATCCCTGCAACACACCCTTTAACTAAACACATTTCTAGAGGGTACCTCGACATAGTGCATTTAACTAAGGGCGGGAAAAGGAATATACGTGCGTAACACACCCCTCACCACAATGCATTTGGGTGTATTGGACATACAGTGTTTCTTGGTACCACTTGTTACACCCATCTTCTCATTACATACCAGTTTTCTTTCCTTTCTTCTTACTTCATCCAAAACACAAATCGGAAAGACTTTGCGGTGATTCATCCAATCATTCACACAAATTATACGACTGGCGCTACTAAATTTAAGATATGGAGAGACATGCAAAATTAAATTGGAAGGAAATAAAAAAACATTAAAGACTGATTCTACTAGACAGTAATTGACGGAATTTAGAAAACGGTATAAGAAAGCTATAAAGAAAGCAAGTAAACATAGATAGGAAGGTCGATTGAAAGAAGTTCTTAAAGTTACCGCAATCGCTTTCCCTGCAAGCAGTTTAATCCTGTATGCCCAAGTCAATGGTGTCCATGCGCCGATCGAAGTCGCCTCCATAGTAGGGCTTGATCCACTAACCATTGACTTTGAATGCACTGCTTCCGTCTAAAGTTGTTAGTTCCACTGCGCCATGAGGAAAGATTGTCTTGATTTGGAATGGCCCAAACCAACGGGACTTCAACTTTTCTAGGAACAATCGCAAACATGCGTTGAATAGTAATACCTGTTGACCTTTGGTGAATGTCCGGTCGTTTATGCGGTCATCATGCCATTTCTTTGTTTTCTCCTTATATATCTTAGCATTTTCATAGGCATCCCTTCGCCATTCGACCAACTGATTTAATTGCAGCTTCCAGACTGTCCCCACACTGGCTAAATCAAACTTCAGCTTCTTGCATGCCCACATCGCCTTAAGTTCCAACTCAAGCGGCAGATGACAAGCTTTTTCGAAGACCAGGGCATACAGGGACATGCCAATTGGTGTTTTATAAGCAGTCCTATATGCCCATAGTGCTTCATCAAGCTTGGGTGACCAATCCTTCCTGGAAGTATTGACTACCTTCTCCAAGATAGTTTTGATCTCTCTGTTAGAAATCTCTACCTGCCCATTAGTCTGTGTGTGATAAGTAGTCGCCACTCGATGACTGATGTTGAATTTAGTCAACAGGTTGGCAATTATGCAGTTGATAAAGTGAGAGCCCTCATCGCTGATTAAGGCATGTGGCGTCCCATATCGAGCAAAAATGTTCTTCTTCAGAAACTTCTCCATAGTGGCCACATCATTCTTGGCACATGCAATGGCCTCAACCCATTTCGATACATAATCAACCGCAACCAGAATATATTGATGACCTTCGGATGGTGGAAACGGGCCCATGAAGTCAATTCCTCAAACATCAAATAGTTCAACCTCTAAGATTGACGTCAATGGCATTTCATTTCTTTTATACATATTCCCCATTCTTTGACACCTGTCGCATTGCACAACATGAACATGGGCATCCTTAAACAGTGTTGGCCAAAAGTAGTCGCTCTGTAAGACTTTTGTTGCGGTCATTTGCCCCTCAAAATATCCTCCATATGGGGACTCATGACAGAGCTCTAAAATGTGCTTGGCTTCATGCTCAGGAACACACCGACGTATTATATGATTAGGTCCTTGTCGATATAGGAATGGATCGTCCCAGAAATAAAATTTGGCATCATGTCTTACCTTCTTCTTCTGCTGGTATGTATAATCATCCGGTAGTTGACCGCAAACTATGAAGTTTACTATGTCCGCATACTAGGGAACCTTAATGTCTACTGTCATCAGCAGCTCATCATGGAATCTTTCCTCAATATCCTTTTCTATCCCTTGAACCTCGAAATTTTCCAGTCTTGACAAATCATCTGCGACTTGGTTTTCGGTGCCCTTTCGGTCTTTAATTTCTAGGTCAAACTCTTGCAGGAGCAACACCCACCGAATAAGCCTCGGTTTTACATCCTTCTTCGTCATTAAATACTTAATCGCAGAGTGATCCATATACACCACCACGTTTGTTCTGATTAAGTACTGTCGGAATTTCTCCAGTGCAAATACAACTGCGAGCATTTCCTTTTTTGTGGTCGTATAGTTCTCCTGTGCATCATTCAGTGTTTTGCTTGCGTAATAAATAGGATGCAATACCTTATCCTTGCGCTGACTCAAAACTGAGCCCACAGCATATCCACTAGCATCGCACATCAACGCAAATGGTTGCATCCAAGCTGGCGCAATCAAAATAGGTGCGGAGATGAGCGCATCTTTCAATGTGTTAAATACTTGGGTGCAGGCGTCATCAAAATTATACTCGTGGTCAGCTTCGAAGAGTGCACTTAGGGGTCTTACGATCTGGAAGAAGTTGCGAATAAATCTTTTATAAAACCTCGCGTGTCCCAGAAAGCTTCTAAGTGTTTTTATGTTCATAGGTAGCGGTAATTTGGGAATTGCATCGATTTTTTCCTGATCAACTTCCAATCCTGCCTTGGAGATTTTGTGACCCAGAACTATTCCTTCTTCCACCATAAAGTGGCACTTTTCCCAGTTCAAAACAAGATTTGTTGCCACGCATCTCCTTAAGAATTTTTCAAGGTTAGACAAATAGGAGTCATAATTACTACCGAAGACTGAGAAATCATCCATGAATACCTCGACTGACTCCTCCAAGTAATCTGATAATATTGCCATCATGCATCGTTGAAAAGTGCCTGGTGAAAAATTATAGAAATCTGGCGCCGCATATTCCCACATAGAGATGTTCTGGTCAACAGCAAGAAAAATGGGATCTTGCACTGGCAAATCTCCCCTTTGGTTTCCAGTAGGTGCCACATTCTCATCAGCCATACTTCTTCATACTTCTTCACCCATTAATTTATCCCTGATGAACTCTGCGCGAAGAATACACTTGATCTCTGGGTCCACTTAGAATTACCAGATCACTTCAGCACTCGTAAGCCGTCAGACTGCTCTCCGCGTTGAATAGTCTGCCATAAACTTGTTGATAGAATCGCTGATAGATATGATTGATGATGTTCTATGCTTGAAATGATACGATACTACTACTAGATATGCGTTAATTATGGATGTTCACGTAGTATGCCATGCGTTGTCACAAGTTTCCTTACAATGGAACCAAGTGTAATTCCACCGCGAGTTTCCCGGTGTGATCTGAGGTTGAACTCAGGGACTGTTTTAGGTTATTGTGATATGTTCATGATATATGTGACAAGGTTTTCAATCTTTAAAAATGTGTTTGTACAGGTATATAAATTGCAATAAAATAAAGTAAAGCAGTAAAGATGCGATAATAAAATAAAATACAATAACCTAAGCTAGATGATACAAAATACAGGCTTCATGTTACAAGATGCTGGGGTCAAGGCTGGCTGTGAAAGTTATGCAAAGATGTGGAATGCGGGGGCAAGTCTTATGAATAGAATAGAAAGAGAAATATAAATAATATAAACAACGCAAGTTCTCAATTGTGTTGAAGCTAGAAATATTGTTCCGCTCTTCTCTTTGCATACACCTTTCAGTGATCAGCCACGCTCTCACATGTCTGTGGTGAAACAGAGAATAACGTAAAGAACACAAGGTTGCTTCCATGTCCGGAAGTACCACTCTCTTTAGTTAGATTAGAATGGCATCTTCACTTCTTTTCTCACAAGTGAATATGCCGTCTAGCATGCCTTAGATAAACACATTTTATACCTTTAACACAGATTAAGTACTTGTTTGATTCATATTAACTATCAGGGGATTAAGAAGACATCATGGAGAAAATGATTAATGGAGGAACGGAAATAGACAGAGAATGGTATATGAAAGCTATCAAGACATTTAATATATCTATTAAGCCTTTGATACATGGTGTGTGAATGAAAAGATAAAGAGAAAATGAAATACAACGATGAAAGAGATAGAACAAATACAAACAAGTGCCAATGTCTTGGCACTGATTCGATAGAGATCTGCTTGTCGGATAGGATATATTTGATGGTAAGAAGAGCTTCCATCTAAGGCTTACTCCACTGGTAGCAGAGATCTATGCATAGAGCTTCCGATCAAGTATTCGGCAGGTTAGATCTAAGATTCACCTCTCAGCTTTATCTCGTCTTCTTCCCGGATTTCTTCACTTAAGTACTCAGCTCAGTCTTTTCTCTCAACACTTTAGCATCAATTCGCCCCGTATCAAGTAGCATAAGTTTTCTCTGAAATCTATGGGGTATTTATAGGTGTAGGTCTTTGACTCCGGCCACAAGGTCCCCACTGATGGTTATGGTAATTTCGAAGATGGAGGGATATTATTCCTTCTATTATGCAATCAAACCGTCAATTCTGCACAACCGTTAGTTGTACACGTGTCTCAATCCTCCGCTTTTGCATTGCTCAGCTACATCTTTCGATAGTGAGTTCGCATACGGTGTTGTTTTTATTACCGCAGGCGGTTGAAAGTCAGCTCTAGATCCACTATCGCATTACGCCGTCATTGCAGTAATCGTTTCTTCCTTGTTGATTGATGGGCGCAATGTGACAGAGATGTGTTGATCAGTTTCTCGTGAGCCTTGAGCGCAAGCGGTGACTTGGTTTCCTGCAGAACAGAGTAAAACTCAGCTTGTCTTCCATTTTTATGGTGTTAGTGGGTGTAATTGCGATCATTTATAATTATTGTAATTCTAAGATAATATTCATACAATCGGCACATATTTACTAACTTTTGGCCGCAATATCTAGATAAGGTGGCATAAATAACTTGTATTTCTACAAGTTATCACCCGTCTTCATTGCAGTAAAAACACTTTCCTTTATCTTTAACTTTGACCTTGCCTTTACAGTTAGTAGGAGCCTTCCTCTTCCCCTTACTCCTTTTCATCTAAACACTTTTGTTCTTAGAAGAAGAAGAAGCAGACTTTACTTTAGACAGTCCTCTTTATCTACAGTGACAACATTTATCTCTACTTCCTATCCCTTAGTTTTCAAGAGGGACTCATAAGTCTGTAGCTCATTGAGATGAGTGGTCAAGTTATATTTTATCTTTTTCAGCATTGTATTTGTGCAAAACTATAAGAAGTTCTCTAGAAGATATTCTAGAATAAAACTGACCTAAATTTTCTCGTCATGATAACTCTATTTACTTCTGCCACATTGAAATGAACCATCATGTCTAGGACATGTTCTCTAATAGAGGCTTCTTCTTTGATACGGAAGTTATAAAAGTACTTAATGGTATCATGTGTAAGGGAGAAGAACTTCTATCCAAACATCCTCCACAGAGATCCCATAATCTCTTTTGCGATATGCATGTGATCGTGTTTCTTCGCCAAAACATCAAATATGCTGGCAAGAATACAGGCTTGGACTTTTTCATTTGCCTTAGTCCACTTGTCATATGCTTCCCGACCAGTTCGATTTACGTTTGATCTAGGGTTAGGAGGACATTTCTCAGTTAAAATGAACCTCATATCATCTACTACCAAAATTGTATTCAAGTTTGATCTCCATGTAGCTTAATTGTCCCCATTAAGTTTCTCAAAAGCCAGCATCTTTGAAAGTATAAACAAATTCTATTAGTAAATTTATTTTCAATCCAATCATGTTTTAGCAAAGTAATAATGTACCCAAATTTTATTATTTTATTTGCAACGATACTTTAGTGAATCTAAATAGATTCTACCGAGGTGTAGTCAAATACTTCTTTACTGAAGCAAGACATTCTTGACTAAATACTAATTCTAGAATAACTTATATTCTTATAGTCATTTAGTTACCGTTTTCAGTCAAGAACTTACTAACACTTAATAATTCTCATAAGTGTTACCCTCCATTTTCAGACCTCAGAGGTTGTCCTCAACGATGGTACCGAATTGGCGAGTCAATGTTGGAAATTTCCATTTTTGGAGTTTGAGTTGTTCTGAATCCCATGTTACAACTCTTCGAGGGGATAGCTGCTGTAAAACGACTAGTGTAGGTTGCATCAAGTCGACAAGTAGGCACAACATAGAAATTTCACGATCCAAACTAATGGAAGATACCGTAGGACACGTCGGCTCATATCCTTCACCCACTTACTATGAACTACTTCCCTTATTCACCTTGCTAGTGACCCATGCAAGCACTTTCCGAATGGAGGTCACTCCTAGGTTTCCACAAAGTCAAGCATGAATCTCACGGTGTGAACTCTTAGGGACGTGAGAGCTAAGAATAACATATCGTATATGTTATTAATCTCCCACTGAAGTGTTCTATTTATTTTTGGATAAACAGTTAGGTTTATTCCGGCTAATAAACAACATAAGTTTAGGTGATTATCCAAGTAATGTTTATATTTGGATTTTTAACCTACAATTTCTAGGTGATAAACCAGTTTTAAAACCTCAGATCACTCACGCATGCTCATAAAGTCGGGTTAACAACGCTCAATCATTCGGTTATAATCCCCAGGTAGGAGGTATTCCGTAAACCGTTAATTTAAATACCTCTAGCCTTAGACAGGATTATAGACTGATTGAGTTTGTAACCGTCAACCAATTTTAATGTTTGAAGTTAGAGTGTTTTTATTTGCACTGTTAAACATTTTATGCAAATTTTATGGTTTTGACATATGTTTTTCAGGCGACCCTAAGAAATTGTTTTATGTTCGTTTGAACAATTACTTTTATTCAGTTTATTCTTTTTAATAAATTTGTTTCTTTTCACCTTGAAAGGAGTAAATGTTGTGTTTTAAAATAAAAATTCATGCATTAACGATCTACTAGGGGTATTACAAAGTTGGGTTATTACAAATTAGATTAAGGGTACTAATGCAAACTTATTTCTTAAAATGATTGAAGTACTACTGTTTTGATACATATATTAAGGTAATGAACATTTTTTGAACGTTTAAGAGGATTATTGAAACTTTTGGAAGTACAGGAGTAGTTTCAGAACAAAGTTGTCACATCCCCTTCCAGATTTCCTTTAAACCTAGAAAAAGATGTGAAGATGCTAAATATCACCTTTCTTGGCAAAATTTAACATCCAACTCTCCAACTCAACTTGTATTTAACCCTAAAGAATTTAAGTATGTTTATTCATCACATTTAATAAACATTCTTTAACATACTTCATAACTCCCTGATTTCCCTATTTTTTCCAGACTCAGATCTAACACATTAATCAAAGTATAGACATATACATACTATCAACAAGGTTAAAGGACATTAGAAACATTGACACAACTACATAACCACCCCACTATTAAAAGTCTCATACTCCCAAAACCATGTACATCTAGTCATAAGTGTGTCGTGTATCAAAATCAAGGCTCCACATATGGACATCTACAACTTAGGGGGAAACTATCAGCATAAGACAATGGCAGCTCAGCTTGGTCCTAGAACTTGATTGCTACCTAGGGAGAACATAAAACATTGAAAATATGAGCTAAAGCCTAGTGAATGGTAGCTTAATATAAACATAAAATCTCTTTCCAAAATATCATTGAATTATTGAAAAATATTAGATAAATTGTTGGAAAAGTATGTAAGATTCATTAATAGCTCATACTTGTATTACTCAAATAATGACATGATCATATTTCATATAAATCACATTATAAAACTTCTATGAACCACTAGAAAACCACACCAAATTTGTAGGTAATTTTTCACTACCACTACAATATATTTCAAATATGCGGCCGAACAGAGCTCACACACGTTCCAGAACTATGGTAGAAAATGCGACCATGTTGAGCTCACACACATTAAGAACAACTAGCAATATAAATAATAATACCAATACTGAGATCCTACATGCATGTGGATTAGCCCCAAAGGTAATTCATGGCTCCAAGCCATCAACATATCACAATAGAACCACAGTGGACCATGGAAACACATTCATGTAGCTTAAAGGGAAGTCACATCTCGCGAGTACAAGACTTAGTAGCTTTGAACCATTTTTACAAATCATTCAAAACCTCAAGACCACCATCAACATCTTTATTTACAAACTTTACAAATCATAGTAAGGCAATATCAAACTACATTTTAATAATTCAAGTTCATATAATATCCACAAGAATTCAGAAATCATTATTGAAAGCATTTCTAAAATTATAGTCAAATAAAATATATCATGCCAACATATTTCACAAATCATAACATACTTATATACTTTTTATAAGTATATCAGCATGCAGCAAAAGCAACAAGGATCAATAAGTACTCCAATTCATTAATTTTGGCAGTAACTAAAGGATGCTCATCAATCACAAGAGGGTTTGAAGTCATACCTTTGTTGTCTTCTCCAAAATATGTTGTGAACCACCTCAAGATCTTCCCCACTATACTCTTGGAGCTTTAGAATGAGTTGTGGGACTCAAGGACAACTTGAACGAAAGAAAACTTAGAGAGAAGCTCATTGCTACAACCCACTTGAAGAATAGTTTCTTCAGCCAATTTTTTCTGTAAAAACTGTTTTGAATGCATGCTTCAATTCCACTCCAATCTTCTTTATTTATTGCAGGCTATCATGCAAAGAAGATGGCTACATGAGATGCAAGCTTGGAGTGTATTGAAGCAAAAGTAAATGAGTTTTGTGTGAGCTAGTTGAAAATGATAATGGAAAAAACCAAATTTCCATTTGTGTTGATTTTTCAATTTTTCAAAAAAACCAAATGATTTCAAAAAATCAATTTGATTTTAACATTGAAAATATTATTAATTTTGTAAAATTAATTTTCTAATAAAATTAATAAATAATTATTTAAATAATTCAATTAGTTCTAATTAATTTAATATCAAATATTAAATTAATTTTTACACAAATCCACCTTCATATATTTAAATCATATTTAAATATAAATTCTCCTATTTCATTAAATTCTAATTTGAACGTTTCAAATTAACTTATCATGCTACTCTAAGGCTAATCTATTTACGAGCTAGTAGGGGGACCTCACGGACCTACAGATCATAAGCTCCAACGATCCGAGATTAATTGACAAAACTTATTACACCGAATTAACCCTCATTTGTTAACTAATAGGTCACTTCACTAAAGCCTATAGTTGAACTCCCCTCACTGTAGATATATTATGTCCACTTGATATAATCATGATCAGTAAGTTGATCCTTCACAGGTCGTTCGTAATCACAGTTGGGTCAAGATCACCGTTTTACCCCTGCGAATACATCTCATTTCTTAAGTTTCTACTATCCCTCTAATGAACAATTTTGATTCATAATACCTATGAATCAAGTCTTTTCTCTATCATGAGAAGGCGGGGCCCTGATTGTTCAAGACCTGGATTCAGTATTTAAGAGAACAACCTATCTGCTAACCCTAAATCGGGTAGGAGTGAATTCCATCTTATAGGGCTATGTCTCTAGCTATTCATTTAGTCTTATCCCCAAAATGAAGGCTTATTGAGTAGTGCTATTGGACTACTCTCACCCATGCAGATCAAAGAATAATCCCGAACAAATAGAAGTTCATAGCTAGCTCAAGATTAAGATCGAGTTATCCTAGGTTACTTAATAATGAAATAGTCAGTTTTAACAGTAAACGGTCGTTATAAAGAAAAGTGATTATTTTCGTGGTCCAGTCTATATGCAAACTCATTGCATAGGATGCCCCCACTCACATGTCTCTATATGAATGATCTGTGGATCACATCATTTGTATTACCTACAAAATGGGCCACATCCAATAGTGTTACCAGGATGAGATACCCAATTTCATCCATATACTTATTAGACCATTTAGGCTATATACTATTAACTTGATCCTGTTTATATCACCACATAAACTTAAAGTATTCATATTATAGTCATAGATATGTTTATTGGGTTTTCATAATAGAATGCAAAATCAACAACTTTATTGAATAAGTTACTCAATAATATTTTATTGATAAATGGAATGTTTAACACGAAATGTGAGTTCTAGGACATTTTCAACACTTTTCATATCAAATAATCAAAATAAAACCACTTACAGTCAATGGCATGAGCTCCTCGAGTTATAAGCTTTTCCAACCTCAGTTGACCTAAAACATAAGTCATTAAACACTAAGTCACTTCCAAGGACTCATAATTAATTAATACAGTAATTCAATCCTCTCTGAATCACATTTAGCCCTTAATCAATCCTAATTCAGGATTTTCTGATCAAAATTCCAAAATTTTCTAAAATACCCTTAAATTATTCTAATCCAAATAATTTATTTTGGGGCTAAAATGTCAAGGAAATATAATTTGGGTATCAAAAATACTCACCAACCTCTAAAATGGTGTAAAACTAGTCAATGACATCAAAATGGGGTGTGGACTGCATGCTGACACACTGGTCGTGCATTGTAGGCATGCAAGGGGTTGATGGGTGTGTTGGGCATGCAAGGTGGGTGGCAGGGGCGCTGATGGGCATTCGTGTGGGCGGGGTTAGGTGGCACTATTGTTGCCCTATTCAAGAAAGCCCTCATTTTAATTTAAGCCAATTTTAACCCTACTTCAAGCAACAATTAACACATACTTCCTTCATGAAATATGTTAAGTAACCTTTAAACTAACAAACTTAAAAAATTCAGCCCTTAACTCATCTTCTATAGCTCATAATCTCTCCAAGACTACACATTGCTTGGATTTGTCAAATTTACAGAACCTTCACCAGCTTCACAATTTCTCTTCTTTTCCTCCTTCAATGCATTGAGCTTCAATTTTGTTTAAAAATTGCAAATTTTGCACGAGTAGTTTAGGAGAACCATTATTTTCTTCAGACCCCAAATTTATGGGCAAAGCTACTCCTTTTTTCCTTCAATCAAAACAAACCAATCAGGCGTTTCAAGCTTAAAACATGGTCATTCTTCCACTTTCCTCCTATTTTTCATCTTTAAATAATTTAAATCAAATTTTAATTAAGTTTATCACTAAAAACTATTATTTGTTTATTTGTTTATTATTATTATTATCTCTTTGTTTTTTTTGAAAAAAAAAAAAAAATCAAACCTCTTTCCTTAATAAACCTACTTCTTTTCACTTAACACTTAGCCAACTTCCACACTTATTCAATTATCCCAACACACAATCAAAGGTCCAAAACTTTAAATGTTTAAAGAAAAGAAGAATAACAACCAACTTCAACCCCTAACAACAAACATCCTTAGGTCATAGATTTCAATTTTACTTCCTTCATTTAATCTTAAACTTAAAAAAAAAAAAAAAAAGGATCAAGGACTTACAAATCATAAGTGTGTAGTGTATCAAAATCAAGACTCCATATATGAACACCTACAAGGCAAAAGGAAACTATCGTCGTAAGGCAGTGGCAGCTTATCTTGGTCTTGAAACTTAATTGTTACCAAGGGGGAAACATAAGACATTGAAAGTATGAGTTAAAGCCTAGTGAGTGATAGTTTAATATAAACATAAACTTTCTCTTTCCAAAAATCAGTAAATTTATCAAAAATATCTGATAAATCATTAGAAAAGTATATAAGATTCATTAATAGCTCACACTCATATTACTCAAACAATGGTATGATCATATTTCATATAAATCACATTATAAAACTTCCGTGAACTACCAGAAACAACACCAAGTTTGTACCTAATTTTCCACTACCACTACGATATATTCCAAATATGCGGGCGAACAGAGCTCACACACGTTCCATAACTACGGTAGAACATGCAGTAATGTTGAGCTCACAAACATTGAGAACAACCAGCATTGATAAATAATAATACAAATAGTAAGATCCTACGTGCACATGGATTAGCCATGAAGGTAAGTCATGGCTCCAAGTCATCAACATATCACATTACAACCACAATGGCATTACGGAAACACATTCATGTAGCCCATAGGGAAATCACATCTCGCAGGTACAAGAATCGGTAGCTTTGAACCCTTTTCACAAATCATTCAAAACCTCAAAACCACCATTAATAAGTTCATTTACAAACCATACAAACACAGTAAGGTAATATCAAACTACATTTTAATACAAGTTCATATAAAATCCATAAGAATTCAAAAATTATTATTGAAAGCATTTTTGAAATTATAGTCAAGTAAAAAAGATCATGACAATATATTTCACCAATTATAGCATACTTATATACTTTTCATATCAAATACTCAAAATAAAACAACTTAAAACCACTGGCACGAGCTTCTCGGGTTATAAGCTTTTTCAACTTCAATTTGACCTGAAACATAAGTCATTAAACACTAGGTCACTTCCTGGAAGTCTCCTTGAGTCCAAGGATTCATAATTAATTAATAATAGTAACTCAATCCTCTTTGAATCATATTGATCCCTTAACCAATCCTGATTCAAGGTTTTTGCTCAAAATTCCAAAATTCTCTAAAATAACGTTAAATTATCCTAAAAATTTTAAATTATTTATTTTAGGGCTAATGTCAAGGAAATATAATCTGGGCTTCAAAAATACTCATCAACTCCTAAAATGGCCTAAAACTAGTCAATGACATCAAAATGGGGTGTGGGTATACATGTTGGCACACTGGACGTGCATTGTAGGCTTGCAAGGGGGTTGGTGAACATGTTGTGCATTCAAGGTGGGTAGCAGGGGCGCTAATGGGCACTAGTGTGGGCGTGGCTGGGTGGCACTGCTGCCCTATTCGAGAAAGCCATCATTTCAATTTAAGCCAATTTTAACCCTACTTCAAGCAACAATTAGCACATACTTCCTTCATGAAATATGTTAAGAAACCTTTAAACTAATGAACCTCAAAATTTCAGCTCTTAACTCATGTTCTATAGCTCAAAATCTCTCCAGGACTACACCCTACTCAGATTTATCGATTTTACGGACAACCTTCACTATCTTCACAATTTCTTATCTTTTCCGCCTTCAAATCCGTCCAAAAGCCCTATTCCAACTCATTAAGCTTCAATTTCATCAAAAATTGCAGATTTTGCACGAAAACCATCGCCTTTATTAGACCCCAAATTTCTAGCCAAAGCTGCTCTTTTTTTCTCCAATCAAAACCATCCAGCCAACGGCTTCAACCTAAAACGTGGTAATTCTTCCATTTTCCTCCTATTTTTCACCTTCAATTAATTTTAATCGAGTTTATCCCTAAAAAAATATTATTTTATTTATTTGTTAATTATTATTATTATTATTGTTATTATTATCTCTTTTTTTAAAAAAAAAATTAATCAAACCTTTTTCCTTAATAACCCTACTTCTTTTCACCTAACACTTAGCTAATTTTCACACTTATTCAATTATGCGAACACTCAACTAAAAGCCCAAAACTTTTAATTTTTAAAGAAAAGAAGATTTACGACCAACTTCAACCCCTAACAACAAACATCCTTAGGTCATACACTTCAATTTTAATTCCTTCATTTAATCTTAAACTTAAGCAAAAAGAAATGGATCAAGGACTTACAAAAGTACTAATGCTTTCCATCCAAAACTAACGACAAGAGTATTTTTTTAGTAAATTTTCATAGTTTAATGGTATTATTGAAATTTTTAAAATTCAAATATATTTTTTAAACAAAGTATGAAGTTTAGTAGTACTTCCCATAATTTAACCTTTTTTTATACTATATTTTTTCTTTTTCAAATTATTAAATTTTTAATTAATTATAAAAGTATGAGTTGAAATTTATTAAATCTAAATCATATATTGATATTTAATAATAATTAAAAATAAGTGGTAGTATTACATAAATTAATTAATTAATTGTATTACACTTTTGGACGTTCATCTCCCAAACTATATAATATACACGCACCTTATGGAGGAGGTTTGAAATCTCATATTTGATGGATAAATGTATTTTTAGATAATATATTGAGTTTTAAAAAGTAAAAATTAGTAGGAGAAAAAGTTATTAAATATGGAAATTAAGTATATGACAAAATGGATCTAACATATTATCAACTTTGCTTAAATTTATGCTTAGACTCCTTTAACTTTTATGTTATTTACATTGAATTTTAAGTAGAGTAATATGTGAGTACATCGAATCCATTTCTATGTACCTGAATTCTAATCATTGACATAAATAAAGGAATAGAAAGAATTTGTCAAATCTCAAATTATGATTAGACAATTTAGTGAGATGCACAAAGATAGGTACTACCAGAAATGTACCTAAATATTCTTTTATGTATAGCTAATCCATTATTAATATTATGATAAAAGACTATAAACATATATATAGTCGATAAGCTAAAAAGTCCTAGATATACTAGACAGCCTTTATAATTCACATCACCAAGTTTACAAAAAAAAAGACAAGAATATTTTTCTTACAATTGAGATGAAAAGATAGTAACACAAAATTACACTTTAATAGACGAATAACACAACATATTAATGCAACAGGTTACCAAAGAATTATATTTAAATTTTAAAGTACATAACAAATTAACAAATTGACTTAATATAGCTTATGATTTCATGAAAGAATGAAAGGAAGTTTAGTTAACAAATCCACGTATATTTCTTATTTGTCCTTCTAAATCAGTGAGAGATTCGATGTCCCCTATTTTAATTATTGAAGCTGCAAAGTCAGCAAAAGAAGATACAACCTGGGGAAAAATCTTCTCCACTTCAGTTTTGGCCTTGTGTATCACCTCGTAACCTCTAGCAGAGCTTCTATTGGGTGTTGCATTTCCTTAGTCAATCATAGAAGGAGTATCATCAAGTAGTAGTGATGCATCACAACCCTGAACAAAGCAATCATGGAAATGGAGGCGAATGAGAGATGCAGTCATACACGTTCTTGAGAGATTGCTTGCTTAATAATAGTTCTAATAGTGGTGAGCACAGTGGGATAAGTTTGGTCGTGAAACGAAAAGAAACATGTCCTGGACATGATGGTCCATTTCATTGTGGTAGAAGTAAATAGAGCTATCATACACAAGAAAAGTCAGGTTAGTTTTATTCTAGAATCTCTTCCGAAGAGCTTCTTATAGTTCTGCACGAATGCGATGATGAAAAAGATAGAATATAACTTGACCTCTCTTCTCAATGAGCTACAGACTTATCAGTCCTTCTTGAAAACTAAGGGATAGGAAGCAGAGGTAAATGTTGCCACTGCAGATAAAAGAGGACTGTCGTCTAAAGTAAAGTTTGCTTCTTCTTCTAATAAGAACAAAAGTGTTTAGATGAAAAAGAGTAAGGGGAAGAGGAAGGCTCCTATTGACCGTAAAGGTAAGACTAAAGTGGAAGACAAAGGAAAGTGTTTTTAATGCAACAAAGACGGACACTGGAAGAGAAACTGTTTGAAGTACACATTTGCATGAGAAATGTGGACTACAATCGTGAAGAAAAGGAAACGGAATAATTAACATGATTAAGAGGAAAAAATATAGACGGTCCACGATTTTAGTCCAAGAATAATTGAAAGATTTTGTTGTTACAATTTGTTGTAGAGTTATTATTTCCTTGCCTCAGAACTCAACAACTCTCTCTCTCTCCCATGGTTTCCTCAAATCCCACGCCGCAAGAAATCCTTGCTTCCTCCACGACTCCACTCCGACTATGACTCCATTATCAACATTGAATCCAAAATCTCCTCTCACACTTTCTTCTCCAAAAGCTTCTATTCCCTCTCCCTCTCCTCCTTCGCAACGATTTGAATTATTCTTGGACAAAAATCGTGGACCCGGTCTACGATCTAACAACTCTATTTTCGTCAAAAATTTTCCACCCACCTTATTTCTATCATTAATTATTAAATAATATTATTTAAAAAAATCAAAAGTTTAGATAAAGAAAGTCACTGTTTTGAGCGCATAACACGTTCATGTAGAGGTTGTAGTCGTCATGGTTAACCAAGTAAAGCCAAATTGAAGCTTTTTGTTCAATTTTGAAGGAAAGAAAATGTCAAATCAAGAAACCCAAAAAGGGTTTAATTGGATAAATAGTGTAGTTTTAAAAAAAAATAGGAAGAAAAAGATATTTTTGAACTATTTAAGAAAAAAGTGTTGTATTTTTTGTGTTTATTAGAATGTGTCTCTTTTCATCTTGAAATATGTACTACCACTACATAAAACTAACGGAAAATAAATGCAGTTAAAATCGGTGACGTTTAGTTTGGTTTATATAAAACATTGTACACCTATAATTAATGAATATCAATTTGGATTTGTGGTGGTGTACCGTATTTTTCTTTACCCACCTAGGTTCATGTCCAACTCCAAATGTTTTTATTTTTTATTTTTTTTCCTGGTTTGATATTTTCAAATCTTAAATATGAATAGTCTATCACTTTATTATAAAAGAATATTATAATTAGTACAACATTAAATATTTGATGAATTAAGTAATTCTATAATTTTAATTTAATAAAATAATTGTTAATTTAAATATTAAGATAATAATCATTTATTTTTTTATTTTTTGAAATGTTCTAGTCTCACACAACAATGCATTTTTTCCTTTTCTTTTATTTTTGAAAAATTTAATCTTAAATATTAATAATCCTATAATTTTGCAAGAAAAAAAATATAATTAATTCATCATTTTTATTGAATACTATAATAACCAAATTCATATTTTTAGTAGTAGTTAAAATTTAATTTAAATACTAAATACAAATTCAAAAAAACATTTAATTCTTTTATGCTTAAAAATATTTTCTTTTTTTAATGTATATGCTCGACAGTCAAACTTTGAATTCTCCAACTCAAAAATAGTCGTATTAAGAAAATATAATTAATAGTTAAATTACAATTTAAATAGAAAGGGGATGTTGGGGCCAGAACTATTATAAGATTATAAAAACCACCTCTTGCTATAGTTATATTATTTTGTAGTCCCCAATTAGCTACCATCAACACTATTTCAAAACCCTTATTTGCTACTATATTTACTATTTATTACATTTTTTACTATTTTACATTCATCATTTTTTTTTATTCTTTTTCGTATTTACTATTTCCTTCTCAAACTAAAATAGTTTACACTTCAAACACATACTAATATAACCCAAACTAAAGTCATTTACACCCGAAACACAAACAATTATAACCCAACTATAATAACCTAGAATTACAATAACCAACTTCTTACCCCAAACGTCACCTAAAATATCAATCATCTTAAAGTGTAACATAAAAAATTAATATATCATTGAAATAAATCAAACTACGGTTAATATACCATGTTTTATAAATAAAAACACTCGAGCACCTTTGATAAATATCAAAACTAAGATGATTATTATCTTAATATTTAAATTATATTTTAACTATTATTTTAATAAATTAAAATTATATAGACATTTGATCTACTAATTATTCATTTTTGTGGTAAACATGTTATTGCAGTTTGTTTAGGTCTATTTTCAAATATAGAAAAATGAACCAAAATATTTATATTACATTAAGAAATTTAAAGATTAAATTAAAACCAAACATACTCAAAACTCAATAACTAAAAATGTAACATTTTAAAATATATAGACCAAATAGAAATTAGATCCAAAATTTAGAGACCAAGAATATATTTTTATCGTAATCATAACCAACGACAATCTAAGTATTAAAAGGAAAATGGAGAAGAGGTAAACAAAAGGGTTAATAAAAAGAAATTAAAAATGAAAAAATAAAAAACAATAACTAAAATGGTGAAATGCACTAAAAGATTAAAAAAAAAAAGAAGGAAAATTATTTCAATTGATAAAACTGTTGAAAATATTTATAAGATATAGCAAAATTTTAGAACTATCAATGATAGATATTGATAAACATTGATAGATTAGTTCTAAAATTTAGCTATATTTTGTAAATATTTTAATTTATTTTTTTATATTTAAAAATAACCCTAAAAATAACCCTATTTCTCTGTATAATTTTGAAACAACCCGTTTTCCTTTTTTTTTTTTTTTTTTTTTTTAAAAAACAGCATTATTTCTCCGATTAACCCTTTAAAGCATGAAGAAGCTTCATTTAATTTTCCAAATAATGTAGTTGCCCATTAATAATAAAGACATCTAATTTCATGTGTTTTAAGAGATTGATATTTAAAACAACAATATTTTAATAATACATTTCAAAGCCATGGATTTAATTGTTATAGTCATGATTATTATAGTATGTGGTATAATAATTCTAGGTTATAATAGTTTGTGTTTGAGGTATAGACTATATTAATACAAATGTAATAAATTATAAATATTGTAACCGATGATAAGTAAGAAATAGTAAATATTATATTAAAGAGATACATGAAATAGTAATGTTATAGTTAATAGTAGAGTGTAATAATTGCGCCCACACCACCTAGTTGAAGTTGGGAGCTAAACACCATTGCGACATTTTTAAAGAATGACAAATATAACAAAGTCTATGAGTGATAGACTCGTACCAGTATATTGTCTATCATTAATAAACTTGACCGAAAACTTGATCTAAATTTTATTGTATTTACAAATCTTTTTATATTACTCATGTACTAATACTTTGGATCCGATAATATTAATTAAAAATTTTGATAAAATACCCACAATTAATTTCAAGGTAAAAGGCTCGATCTCCTATTCCACGTTGTAAAAATGAAAACAATAACAAAAATGAAACTAAGAAATCCTACGTTCCCCATTAGAAGATAACAATAAAACAAATTTCAAATGCTATTACAAAATTGGGAATTTAATTATTGTAGTACACTAAATAAAGCCAGTGAACAATATTGAAAAGGTCTGCGTTGAATTTTGGATAAAAGAAAAGTCAAAATTGAAAAAGGCAAAAGTAGCATACATTTATGATTTAATGCATTGCAAGATTTCATATGGTCTATGCATCATTCAAGATTTCCAAGACTAAATCGAGGTATAATTTTACTGTATTATAACCATCTTGTTTTTTTGTCTTTTTTTTAAATTAAGTCTATTTTCTCTCTATTTCTTACGATTATTTGCATTGAATAATAATAATAAAAAAAAATCGTAAAAGAATGAAAAAGTGGTAAATAGATTTTCAAGCAAAAGTAGTTGTGAGAAGGGGTCTTTGAAACATTTAAAAGAAAACAAGGTTACTTGTTGTAGCTAAGTAAAACTTTAAGTGAAAAGGGCAACTCAAATAGTTCTAAAAACATTGCATATGCAAAAAAATTAGCATCGACAACAAACTACCTTTGTCATCTATCCCATACATTTTTTTTTTCTTTACCTTAAAATTTTTAAAACAAATTACAAAAAATTTAAATTACTCAACAATTAACCGAATTATTCGAATAAGGACTAAGCAATCACACACAATTGAAGCACCGTAATTGATGGTATCTAAACTAATATTTTATAACTCAGTTGATATGACGATGAGAAAACTTTAACCCCATTCTAGAAAACACAGATACTTCTAATTGTGCAGAGAATCAGTATCAGATACGGATACGTCCAGATACATGTAGATATGTGTCTGATATATAATTTGAAACATCTGATTTTTTTTTAAATTTATTTTCAGATACACGTATCTTCTTCCAGATATGTGAAGGAGATACGTGGGTCAATTTTATTTTTCTAATTTATTTTCAGATACACTATCTTCTTTCAGATAAACGTATCTCTACAAAATCTTGTAGAAAGCATATTTAACTCTATCTTTTATCCATATTTTGTATTTTTATTCTTGAACCAAAATTAAGCAAACGATGACACGCTTCTACATGAGATTCGATCCCTTTAGATTTGAATCGTCATCATCAATCACTTGATTGTTATGACTCTTTTTTTTACTCTTGACATCAACGACATAATTTTTAGTAGACGACAATTATGATATATTCTCATAGACAATGCGAACTATTTATAATTAAAAAAGGGTTCAATTAAAAATTTGAAGAACAAGAATTTGAACGAAGAATATAGGATAACAACTGGTTGCACCGCTGTGCTCTTAAGCCACACACAGTAACTATTAAGTTAGTATCGAGTTTGTGAATAGCGTAGACGATGGTAGGAAAGAGTATTTTGTTTGGGTGTTCTGCTAAATGTTGCCTT
Organism: Benincasa hispida; assembly: GCF_009727055.1. Classification (NCBI taxonomy): domain Eukaryota; kingdom Viridiplantae; phylum Streptophyta; class Magnoliopsida; order Cucurbitales; family Cucurbitaceae; genus Benincasa; species Benincasa hispida. The sequence continues at coordinate 354,128 of NW_024064789.1, read as the reverse complement.
CTCTCCCTTTTTATAGAGGTATGTTTCATAACTTAAAGGAGAGATTGAGAGCTCGCCAGCATTCCAACCTAAGTTCTTGATACAAATAAAAGCATCCTAATCATACTACGAAGGACATCAAATGAAATCTCATCATGATTATTCAGATGCTTTTAGTTACATTAGATTAGCAACTATGAAGTACAACTACTTCATGTGAGACAAAGATTTCATATCAGATACGTATCGGATCTCGATACTTCCAGATACTTTTCAAATATGTATCTGACACGCGATTTGATGTATCTATTTTTACGCGTATCATTTTTTTTAAAAAAAAAAAGTCAAGCAACTCATCTAATCTTTTTCGATCTAAAACTAAGAAACCTATTTAAAAAGCTCACTACTCGAGTCCAAAACCAAAAGTAAATAAATAAACATAGGACCAAACTCTAGAATTATCTAATCTTCATCTTCACATTTGAGTCTCTAGAAAGTTCACCAAAATATAAACCATTTGGATATCTTCAACAATTCAATGAAAAAGTTCTTCTTTTATCTTCATACTTATCCCTCTAATCTTCTTCTTCTTCTTTGTAATATGAGTCATTTTTCTATTGCATTTTATTAACTATTTTACTTCATCATCTTAGATGTTGCTTTCTTTTGTATTGTATTTCAGTGTTTGTATTCTATTTTGTGCTATTGTTATTAACTTGTATTCTAAATTTATCTATATTCTAGATTTTTTTAAGAAAAAAAAAATATATCTTCAATATATCAGTATCCTCATCTTTTAGAAATATATATAAAAAAAAATGATGTATCTTTAGATGTATCCGTATCTTAATCTTTTAGAAATTATCGAATCGCCGTATCTTATCGTATCCGTATCGTGTAATCGTATCTATGTCTATATTTCATAGATTAGCAACATTAGCAACATATGTGAGTCCCCAAGGAGTCGGCCTTGTTTGATCGGCAAGGAACATGCGTATGTATATCTTTATTACCATTGAAATTAGAATTACAAAGATAATTACACTTGAAATAATAATATGGATCAATAATACACAAGTGAATGAACTATTAATGAAAAATAGAAATTACATAACAAATGAATAAATTGATTTAAGATATAATCATCTTGCACAAAAGTATAGACATCTAATAAAACAAATTAATTTTTTAGTTCACCGCACCACATATATTTCTTATTTGTCCTTCTATCCCAGTGAGAGGTTGAATGTCACCCATTTTTATCATTGCTGTGGCAAAATCTGATTTGAATGCAGCTGGATTCCTACTATACTCTGTGACGATACTATCTGTTGATCCTCCATTGAAGAGAACTTGATCCGTTTCAAGTAATCCTTTCTTTTGCATCAGATTTTTGAAGTAGTTATTGTCAAAGGAATTAGGTGTAACCAAATCAAGTGGTGCCAAATTTCCATTTCCACCAGTTGTAGGACAATTTCTACGACGAGTACTAGCGAATCCCGCATCAATATTACTTTGGTTGTATATCCTATTGCGAAAAAGAAAGCATTGAGCTTGTCCTATGGTGTGAGAACCTGTAGTAGAGTTGGTATCAATTGGATGGACATATAATGTTTACAAGAGAATTAAACAAATATATCGTATTTTACTACCTGACAGTGCAACCATGTCTCTAGCATTGAGACCTTTATTTGCAAAAATGGATATAAGTCTATCAAGGCTTTCTTGGAAGCCTGGTAACTCACTTTCAGCTAGAGTTTTGCTTGCAATGGTAGAATCTCTTCTTCCAAGTTTTACTGTCCAAGATGGACCTCCAACCTATTTTGTAATAACATACAATATTAAAAAAATATATATATTTTGTAACATTTTAATAGGTTATTCATGCACATAGTCAATAAAAAACAAACAAACAAACAAACTCACAGCAAAAGATGCATCTCTTGCAGCCACTGAAAGAATATCTGCACAAGATACAACGCCAGGACATATCTTCTCAACTTCAGTTTTAGCCTTGTGTATCACCCCATAACCTCTTGCAGAGTTTCTGTTTGGAGCTGCATTTTGTTCACCAATCATGGAAGGAGTGTCATCAAGCAATATCGATCCATCACAACCTTGAACGAAACAATCATGGAAATGGAGGCGAATGAGAGAGGCAGCCATTCGACGCTCTTGAGAAACTGCTTGCCTGACAACAGTTCTGATAGTATTGAGTGCAGTGGGACAAGTTTGATCGTAAAATGTGGATGAAAGTTGGGCATCACAAATTATATCAAAAAGCAACAACGACAACGTAGTAACAACGATTACTCGAGACATTGCGATTTCAAAGTGGTCTCACTAGAATGCCTTTGATTTTGTGATGTTGAAAGAGTGAAAAAGGTGATGAAGAGAAATGAAGATGGGAAGAGTGTTATATAGAGAACAACAAATGAAGTTTTTGGCATGGATAAAGAAATAAGCCGCCATGAGACACCAAGTAAGGTTGTCTTTTGAAAAGGTCAACTTTGATGTGTGATTGGATAATATCAAATAGTCAACCAAAAACTGCGCCGGTCAACTTTATTGCAACATCGGAAGCTTCTTGGAATGTCTTTTATTTCATATATCATATTAATTACTTTAATTTTCAATGTTCAAATTAAAAACTCACGTTTAAATTTACTTCTAAATTCTCTTAGTGATTAACTGCCAATAAAAATTAATTAAATCTTAGTTTTTTTTAATGGATCTTCAGTACATGCTGATTAATTATCTTTTTATTATTTTTTAATAGTTTTTATTTTCTGTTTTAGTTCTTGAAATTCAATTTTTTTTTTGTATGTTTTTCGCAATCTTTAAGAATATGTTTTGAAGTCTAAAACAAATTTCAAAAATAAAATCAAATCTTTATAATTAGATTCTATTAGGTAATTATTTTGTTTTTTATTTTTATTTTTTAAAAGTAAATCTATAGACATTACTTCTACTTTCAAATTTTTTTAATTTGTTATCTACTTTTTACTAATTGTTTAATAAACCAAGTTCAAATTTTAAAATTTTAAAAAGTAACTTTTCAAAAATTATTTTTTGAAATTTGACTAAAAATTCAATCATTATACTTAAGAAAGCTGCAAATCAATTAAAAAATAGAAAGAAAATAGGCTTAATTTTAAATAAAAAAAAAAATTAAAAGCAAAAAACGAAATGGTTACAACCTTGATTTTTTGTTATTATTTTTTAAAATTAATTTTATAGACACTACTTCCATTCCAAATTTCTTTCCTTGTATTCTACTTTTACTAATGGTTTAAAATACTATGTGAAAATTATGAAAACTAAAAAAAATAGTTTTCAAAACTTATTTTCAAATAGTTTTCAAATTAAAAAAAAAAATAGTTTTCAAAACTAAAGAAATTCCAAATGTTCAAAGTAAGGAAATTGTATGGCTGGCTATTTATTTAAAGCTTAAATTAAAAAAAATATATAGAGAAATGTTTCACAAATATTCTCTAACTTTAATTATATTTCATAATTAGATTTCTACATTTTATTAAGACAATTTTAATCTTGTGATACGTATTATAAACCTAGATTTCTAGGTCATAACAGAAGTACAAATTTTTGGAAAATTTTAACCTTATGATACATTCTCTCAAATATTAAATTTTTGTATTATTCTATAATTAAAATATTTTTAAAAAATCAAATTGTATTTAATATTAATTATTTTGAGATTTTATCTTTTGAACAATCATTAATTACATTACATATTATAATTAATTATGGATTCTCATTTAATGATTTCTTATTTTATTTATTAACTAATATGACAAATATCCATAAAATTAAGAAATATGATATGTTAATTATGTTTGAGTTTCCTTCTTTACGTGTGACGTTAAGTTCTTTCTTGTATTATTTTATTGATATTCAAGATCAGTCATTCAACTTTGTTTATTTCAAATATACATGGAGTTGTTTCACATGCATTTAGAAGAATTACAAATTTAAGGTTATTATATAATATATACATATTTTAATTTTAGTCTTGTTTCTGTTGAGATATCTATTCCACATTCTTTGTCATGTATACACAAGTATATTTAGATATTTTACAAATATATACCTTTCTTAAAAAAATTATGGATTTTGACTTAAAATTTAGAATCCTCAATTTTAGAGCACTACATTTAATGCAGAATTATGGTTACATATCTTCATTTTCATTGTGTTTTGTTTTTTATGTATAGATATACAAAGTTTACTTAAAATGTATTTAGAACAAGTATTAATAGATACTCCCATAGTCTATATTTTAATTTTAGTCTTGTCTCTATTGAGATATATATTTCACATAATTTGTCATATATATAAATGTATATTTAATTAGTTTGTAAATATATACTTTATATTATATAATAATAATGCTAACACGATAAATTAGGGCATAAACTAACACCTAATGGCGGTGAAATCATGCTCTTCCTAGATCTGGTGTCCATCTATGAGCTGTACAACATTAGATCCAGCACGCACCAAATAGATCTAGCATTGCTCGGCCAAATCTATTGTCGATCAACCCATATTAATGGTGCAATGTCCGTTTGTGGGGCTCTACAACCTTAGGCCCAACTTCAGATCTAAGGTCGACCTAGCTTCAGATTTGTTGTTCTTACCTCAAATCTAATGTCGTCTATTCGTGGTTTGCCTCAGGTCCAGCTCCATCCGTTTGTGGTTCACCTCAGATTTACTGCGTTTGAAGCATCTCGTTTTGAGGTAATCATTGGCGACATGCTTCGACAACCACCTTCGGTGGCTAACTTCGGCAACCATCTTCGTCAATCAACTCCAAAAATCACCTTTGGCACCGAACTCCGACAGCAACCATCATCAACGACATGCTTCAACAGCCACCTCCTGCTACCAAACTCCGACAATCATCTCCATCAACCATCTTCGACGTCCAACTCCATGCAACTACCCCATCCATGTGACCAATTTTGACGATCACCTTCGATGATCAAATCTGACCATCAACTCTATTGAAAGTAAAGGGAAGTAAGAAAGAACGATCGAATTCAACAAATAAGCAAGTGGAAGAGTTTAGAGTCTATTATTGACTAGTGCTTGATCGTTTAGAAAAGGTACACGATCGTTTAGGTAAGGTGTCTTGATCGTCTGGACGATCGTTTAGTGAATCTTGCTCAAGCGCATGATCGTTTAGTAAAAGCTACACGATCGTTTAGGAAACACGTAAAGCTATCGCGTAGGCTCTCGTTAGCTAAACGATAGACCGTGTACAATTTATCAAGCGATACTTCGATTCTTTTACAAAATGAAAACCTTTTTCATTTTATCCTTCAGTTATGAAAACTGAATGCAAGGTTATGGAGAAAACCACCAACAATTATATAATAATTGTTTTAAATATAAATAAATATAATAACTAACTTATCATATTATATTTATAACCTATAGTTTTAATATCACATCATGCAACATTTAAACCATAGTCTTTTTCTCCTTTACTTGATATAAATCATATTTATATCCTTTTTCCTCCAATTTAATGTATCTCATACATCATATCAATTATATCATATATAACTAAACCAGTTTAATCATATCATATATAATCAAACTCCCTCTTGTTAATTTGAACACTTCAAACTGACCCAGAAACTGATTCTCAATTTGAATCCATTGAACTACAAGGAAGACCTTATGGACCTGTAGCTTGAAGCTCTAACGGTACGTGAATAGCTGACTAAACTCTTTAGCCATGAGATCCACCATCTGTTAACTGCCGGACACTCCACTAAAGATCGACAGCTACACTCTTCTTACCACAGATATATTTATGTGTCCATCGAATATAACCAATCAACAGTACGATAACCCTTCACCGATGCTCGTAAGTACA
>NW_024064789.1:337061-348216 GCF_009727055.1 Benincasa hispida | reverse complement strand
CTCCACTAAAGATCGACAGCTACACTCTTCTTACCACAGATATATTTATGTGTCCATCGAATATAACCAATCAACAGTACGATAACCCTTCACAGATGCTCATAAGTACAGTTGGGCCAATTTACCGTTTTGTCCCCGTAGTTACATTTAACTTCTTAAGTACCATTGATCCCTCTAATGAACAATATCCCATAGTCCTACTATGAGTGCACACCTCTCGGACCATGAGAAGGTGTATAGTACCATATCGTTCAAGTCCCGGAATCAGCCCTTAAGGGAGCAATCTATCTACTTACCTCTGCTTAGGGGAAGAAGTGAATTCCATCTTATGTAGCTGAGTTCCCAGCTCCCCAATCAGACGAATCTCCAAAGTGGTAAGTTTGAGTCGGCAATTTGGTCACTCACACCCATGCAAATCAAAGGACTGCCATCAAAGGCAGGAGTTCTCAACTCATTCAAGATTGAGGTCATGTTACCTATGGTCATCCTAGTGAAGTGAAGTCTCTGTCATGAACGGTGTTATATAACGAGACTATACACTTCGTGGTCCGGTCTTATACAAACTCCTTTGTATAGGACGCCCCCGCTCTCATGTCTCTACATGAATTATCAAGATCATACCATTTGTAACACGTCACAACACTTGTAACAATCTACAAAGAAGGTCGCATCCGTAGTGTAACTAGGATAAGGTTTCCCTTCTATATCCATATACTACAGACCATTTTGGTTATCACTTAAGATATGATCCACCTGTATGTCTTTACATACATGCTTAAGTTATAACGACAATCAGGGATCTTAGTTTATTGGTTTGTGGTAAAGCAAATAAAACGTCTCATGTTTCATAACAACAGTGAAGAAAATATCTCATATTATTACATCACAAGCATTTGTTCAATACAGGTGTTTACAAACTACAGGACCCAATGAAAGTTTAAGGCATCAACCCTAACAATCTCCCATTTGTCCTTAAGCGAGTGGGGTATACAAAACAAGTAGTACAAAACAATAAACTAGGGCACTAAGGCCCAATACAAAAATCTTCCACTTGCCATAGTCCAGTCGCGGGTAGTCCCGTAGACCCATGCTCTAAAAGTAACCCTAAAAAATGGTAGTTGTGAGAGCCTTCGTAAACGGGTCTGCAACGTTGTGTTCCGAAGAGATCTTTGTGACTATCACGTCCTCTCGCACTATCTCACGAATGAGATGATACTTCCGTTCTATATGTTTGTCGCTCTTGTGACTCCTGGGCTCCCTGGAGTTTGCCACAACACCACTATTGTCACAATAGAGGGTGATGGGCCTAGACATGTCTGGAATAGCTTCCAGATCAGTCAGGAACTTCCTTAGCCAAATGGCCTCCTTAGCAACTTCGCAAATCACTACGTACTCGACCTCTATCGTGGAGTCGGCAATGCACCCCTGCTTAGTGCTTCGCCACACTATAGCTCCTCCGTTGAAAGTGAATACTGACCCTGAAGTGGATTTCCGAGAATCCTTATCAGTCTGAAATTCAGAGTTCGTGTATCCAGTAAGGATCAAATTCTTAGATCCATACACAAGCATGTAGTCCCTCGTTCTCTGAAGATACTTAATGATGTTTTTTACTATGGTCCAATGACCCTGTCCTAGATTAGACTAATACTTACTGACAATCCCCACAACATAGCAAATGTTTGGTCTAGTACACAACATCGCATACCATCAAACTGCCAACGGCAGATGCATAGGGGACCTGTCTCATCTTCTAAACCTCTTGAGGTGTCTTAGGACACATTTCTTTAGACAATGTAACTCCATGCCTGAAAAGCAATAGGCCCTTTTGGAGTTCTGCATCGAGTACTTGAGGAACATCTTGTTAATGTACGATGCTTGAAACAGTGCTAATATTCTTCTGATCCCGAAAGATCTAAATACCAAGAACAAACTAAGCCTCTCCCAAATATTTCATTTCGAATGGGTCGCTAGCCAGTTCTTAACTGATGTCAGTAGACCTACATCATTCCCAATGAGTAGGATATCTTCTACATACTGTTGGGGTTGATTCCCTAAAATCTCGTGTCTTGTAGTTTGTAAATAGTTTGTACGAACGCTTGTTTTGTATAATATATGATATTTACTTCACACTTTGTTTTTTTGCTCAGTTGTATGTTTTATTTTCTTTACCACAAACAAATAAACATAAAATCCCTAGTTATCAGTATATAACTTAAGCATGTATGTGGTGACATACAAATGGATCATATTTTGAGTGATAACAAAAATGGTTTATAGTATATGGATACAGAAGGGAAACCTTATCCTGATAATGCTACGGATGCGACCCGCTTTGTGGAATGGTCACAAGTGTTGTGACTTGTCACAGATGGTCTGATCCTGATCATTCGTGTAGGGGACCTGCGAGCGGGGGCGTTCTATACAAAGAGTTTGTATAAGACCTGACCACGAAATGTTAACGTCTCGTTATATAGCACCATTCATGACAGAGACTTCACTTCACTAGGATGACCATAGGTAACATGACCTCAATCCTGAGTGAGTTGGGAACTCCTGCCATTGAGGGCGGTCCTTTGATTTGTATGGGTGCGAGTGGCCAGGTCTCCGATTCAAGCCTACTATTTTGAGGATTCGTATGATTTAGGAGCTGGGAACTCAGCACGACAAGATGGAATTCACTCCTTCCCCGAAGCAGGGGTAAGTAAATAAATAGCTCCCTTAAGGACTGATTCCAGGGCTTGAACGATGTGGCGCCACACACTTTCTCTTGGTCCAAGATGTGTTCACACATAGTTGGACTATGTTGTATTGTCCATTAGAGAAATTAGTGGTACTTAAGGAATGGGATGTAACTACATTGGCAAAACGGTAAATGGGGTCAACTGTACTTACAAGCATCTATGAAGGGTCATTGTACTCATGATTGGTTATATTCGATGGACATAGAAATATATCTGTGGTGAGAAGAGTTCAGTTGTTGGTCTTTAGTGGAATACCTGACAGTTAACCGATGATGGATCTCGTGGTTAAAGAATTTAGTCAGCTATTCACGGACCATTGGAGCTTCGAGCTATAGGTCCATTAGGTCCCTTGGGTAGCTTGGATAAAGTCAAGAATCAGTATTTGGGTTAGTTTAAAATGTTAAAATTGACATGAGGGAGTTCGATTATATATGATATAATTGAATTAGTTGATTATATACGATATAATTAACCAAATGTATGAGATACATTATTTTGGAGAAAATTAGATATAAATATGATTTATATCATGTGGAGGAGAAATTACTGTAGTAGATAAGAATATAATATGATTATATTAATTAATTATTAAATTGGTTAATTATATGATAATTGGCCTAAAACTTCTCTTGAACGTGCGTTAGTGGGAGAATCTAAAGTCGGTTATCGTAATCGAAGAATAAAATAAAAAAAAATTTCATTTTGCAAAAGTTCGAAAAAAAATGCAATCAGTATGAAATCGTAATGATCGCATAGCTTGAGAGCCTATATGATAGTCGCTCATCGCCTAAATGATCGCACACCAGTGCGTAAACGATCGCACGCTCGTCCCTAAACGATCGCTTAGCTTTTCTAAACGATCGCATAGTGTGTCACGTTTTCTAAACGACCGTCTTCCTTTTATTAAACGATCGTTTAGTAAAACCTACACGATCCTGTAGCTTCTTCTAAACAATAAGCACACAGTTATACAATAGCTCTTTCTCTCTCAGTTGCTTATCGTCTACACGATTTGTTCTTTCTCCAACCCCTACCAAATTCACCAAAGGCCACACTTTGGATTCTCACTCCGAGAATACCAAGGGCTCCATTTGGTGGTGTCGTCCCCGCTGAAATTCACTTGTGTGTGATTGTCCGTGTTGCTGCTGTTCATGTAGACGATCGTGCTACTGCAGTCGACTTGTTTGCTGGGCGATAGAGTGTAAGTGGAGGTTCTTCCACTGCGTCTGAGTGCGAAACTTGAAGAGGGTCTTCTACTGGTATGAGTACTCTTTCTCTTGTTTTTTAGTGTTCAAAGCATGCCTTTAATTAGTGTAATTTGCATAACTGTCTATTTGAATGTATGTGTTGTATTTCGGTCACAATGAAATCAGAAAGATCCGAATGAGCTCATGGATCGTACAAAGTTCATTCAATTACAACACAAGGAAAACTACTGAAATGTTGATGATTTTCTTGTAGACACAAGGCTCATCAATGTTTTGGTCAAAGCCATATGATTTGATCGCAGTATCAAACCGAATGTTCCAAGATTGAGACGCCTGTTTTAGTCCATAAATGGACTAATTCAATTTGCAAACCTTTTGCTCTTGATCTTGGGCTATGAATCCCTCAAGCTGCACTATATAGATGGTCTCCTCAAGATTAGCATTCAGAAAGGCATTCCTTACGTCCATTTTCTATATCTCATTGTCATAATATGTAGCAATGGATAGGGGGATGTGAATAGACTTCAACATGGCGACAGGTGAGAAAGTCTCCTCATAGTCGACTCCCTCCACCTAGGTATAACCCTTTACCACAAGTCTAGCCTTGATCAGGATTTCCGTGAAACCCATATAGCGAACAGGTGGGTTCGCAACCCTCCCACTACATCGAGGTTCCCTCACCTCTTGAGGTGGAACTAACCTATCAGATGAACTTCCATCAAAAACTCTTGTAGATGGAATAGGTTCTTCAACAACTCTTGTTGAAGTTTCAGTAGTTTCATTGGAAAGTTTACGCAACACGATCTTACTATGTGGACTGTGCTCCCTCATATGATCCCCCTACAGGAAGGTAGCGTTCAGTGACACAAACACTCTGTTATCCGTAGAATCATAAAAGTAACCCCTTCGTGTAACTTTGGGGTAGCCTACAAAGAGGCACAACCTCGACCGTGGTTCTAATTTCTTTAGATTAACAAAGCACATGTGCTGGGAAACCCCATATGCGAAAGTGACACAAACTAGCTTTACGCCTATTCCACAATACCAAATGTGTTCTCGCAACACTCTTGGAAGGAACACAATTGAGGATATACACTGCAATCTCCACTGCAAAACCCCAAAACGAGTTCAGTAAGGAAGCGTAACTCATCATTGATTGAACCATGTCCAACAAGGTTTTGTTTCTCCTCTCCGCTACATCATTTTGCTGAGGTGTACCCAACGCTGAGAGTTAGGAAACAATCCCATGTTCTATCAAATAGTTCTGGAACTCCAAATCCAAAAACTCTCCACCCCGATCCAATCAAAGTGTTTTGATCCGTCTATCCAATGCATTTTCAACATCAGCCTTGAACTCTCTGAACTTTTCAAAGGATTGAGACTTTCGTTGCATCAAATAAACATTCCCGTACTGAGAGTAATCATCAGTAAAAGTGATGAAATACTCATAGCTTCCTCTGGCTCGCACATTCACGGACCTCAAAGGTCAAAATGTTCTAACTTTAGAGGCTCTTTGGCTCGATAACCTTTTCCAGTAAAAGGTCTTTTAGTCATTCTGCCTTCAAGGCAAGATTCGCACACCAGTAAAGAATTTTCCTCTAACTCACTTACAAGTCCATTCTTCACCAATCTCTCAATCCTATTGAGATTGATGTGTCCTAATCGAAGGTGCCAAAATTAGGCATTTTCTTTTGGAGAAACATTTTGTCATTTATTTTTAGTTACGACAATTTTAAACATCACTATTTTATAGAGGGAACTCGTTGTTAACGAACTTAGCACATACAAGTTATTTTCCAGTTTTGCTGAACAGATCTCAACTCCATCTTCATAAATAAACACTTTATTCAAATCAAAATTTAGAGTATATTTACACTGAATCAAACACTTTATAGAAATTAAGTTTATCTTTAACTCGGGAACTACATAAACATCATTCAAAATGATAAACTTCTTCTGTAAAGTCAACTAGAGCCCTCCCACTTCCACAACTGAGATGACATGTCCGGTGCCTACTCGCATCGTCATCTCTCCAGCCTCTAGCTGCCACCAAGATCTAATCCCCTGAAAAGAAATACAAACATGATTAGTGACCCCAGAATCAATAATCCAGGTAGAATCATCATTCTCCACTAAATAGGTTTCGAAACTAGTAAATCATATTTACCTTGTTTTTCCTTGGCCTTGATCTTCTCCTTGATCCAGCGAGGACAGTTCCACTTCCAGTGCCCATCTTGGTTGCAATGGAAACACTTTCCTTTGTCAATGGGCGTTGGTTGCCTACCCCGCTGGGCGACAGGCTGTGGGTTAGCATGTGTCTTTCCTTCCCCATTAACACCCTTCTTCTTCTTCCACTTGGAAGTGTTAGAAGTAGAAGGTGCAGACTTCGTTCCTGAGGTCGAACCTTTATCGAACTTCTTTGATGACTAGGTAACATTTGCCTCACCAACCTTCTTCTCCTTACTTTTCAGCAAAGATTGAAATGTCTACAACTCGTTGGGGAGAGTTGTAAGGTTATAGTCCACTTTGTTCAGTATAACAATACTAACAAAGTGTAGGAAGTTATCCGACAACGAGTGCAGAATGATGCTAACCTGGTTGTCCTCATCAATACGTGACCCATTCATCTCTACTACGTTGAAGTGGACCATCTTATTCAGCACATGTTGACGAACAGGGGTTCCTTATTCCATTTTGAAGTTGAAGATACATTTGAGAGCTTCGTGCTTGAGCTATCTAACGGTTGTCTGAACATTCCTCGCAAGGATTCCATGACTCACACGCTGAAACCATAGGCTCATGCTTCTTGGCCAAAACATCGTGAAGACTAGCCAAAATATAAGCTCGGGCTTTCTCGTTCTCCCGTGTCCAATGCTCATAAGCCTCCTAAAAATTTCAAATGGCGTTTTGAGGTGGAATAGGAGGACATCGAACTTCAAGTCATCGATGATTATAATTGTTGTAATCGTATGTTTTTAATTAGCGTAGTTCTTGCCAGTCAATTTATCGACACTTAAAAGAGCTAATGTGACTGTAGCCATATTTACGTTGTTGAAAACGAACAAACTTAATGAGTCTATACAATACCACATTTTAACACCAATTTTAGTTTTAGCAAAATAGTTTCCATGTACACTAAGTGAAAAGACATCTATTTCGTAATGATGCCCCAGCGAGGCAGGACAAACATCATCGATGGGGTGATCAGATGCCCCTTCACTGGGATGAGACACTCTCAACCATTAGGCAGAAACAACTCTTGTAACTGAACCTAACAGTCACCATTTTTTGATCCAGAACTGTTAACCTTTAACAAATCTGCATAAGTGTAACCCCTCATTTTTGGCCCTAGAGTCTTGCCCTAATGCACCCACCGTAGGAAAAAATTAGATTAGGACAAGAGATTAAAGCGACCTTATCCTATACAGGAGATTAGATAAAGAGTCATGCAAAACTGCCATCCTATAGGGGGACACTCCCAGGGTGCCTCGAGGTGATGCACAGAAACGTTATCCAACCTAATGAGAGAGACCGTGGGATATGTTGTCGCATGTCCCGCTCCCACTTACTATGAACATTCTCTCCATTCACCTTGATATTGACCTACCCATACACCATCCTTTAGGAGGACACTCCCAGGGTGCCACGAGGCCAAGGATAGATCCATCCAACTGTTGATTTTATCTAAATCAGTTTAATTTGCTGAAAAACAACTCTTGTCTTTGAAATTAAACAAGTTCAAGTCTCATTATACTCTTTAACGGACTGTCCTCAAAATTGCATGCATGCATCAAATCTAACTAATTCACCTTTCCACGTAGGTTCCCAAGTAGGGGTGTTCCATTTTCGTCAGCTTAAGTACCTCAGCCTAGACAAAACCCGCCTTAGACAAAAGGTCCCTTATAGATAGATTTGCTACATATTTAATCTTTTATTAGTCAATTTAATCCTATTAAACTGATTAAAAGATTAAACCTTAGGTTGCTAATCTCATTAGAACCATGATCTTAGGTCTATCTCCACCAAGTTTTAAAACTCTTTTAAAACCATGATTCAAGCCTAAGTTCGAATGCATATCTTTCTTATTGATTTTAGTTCTAATTTCCTTATAACACTTATAAAAAAAACAACCAAAACCCATTCACATTGCCATGCACAACTAGGTATTTATAACACTTATAAATTTTAACCTATGTGTCATGCTTCATGCAATATCCATTCATTACTATATATAACTCTTATATACTTGTAATGAACTAAGCAAACATGCTTCCATACACCCTTATACTATAACACTTATAATATAAAAATGATGCATGTCTATGATTAATGCATGCATAAATATAACTTTTATATTATATGATGCATGAGCATGCTCTTATGTAATTTAAATCATGCAAACTACTATATCATAACACTTACAATATAGAGATGATACATGACCAATGCATAACCTAAGGTGGGATTTCAACTATATGGCATACCATATGACATATAATTAAAACATACATCTTATGTACATTCACCAAAGACTAATGGACAGGATGATTTAGCCTCAAAAAATCAGAAATAAAATTCTATCTATTACATAAATCCATCAAGCAAATCGGTTCACAAGTGAACCGGGTCTTGAACTGCCCAGACGAAGCCTCCCTGATCGTTTAGTAAATTGGCCAAGTATCCACGATCGCTTACCAACAATCAAGTACCATTTACAATGCGATGAAGCATGAGGCACTCAATCATTTAGCGCACTAACACCTAAACGTGCAAGTTTAAACGATCACTTAGACAATGACGTTACTGTGAAGCACGATCATCTAGACGATCATAGAACAAACGCTTAAGTAACTTTTACTCCGCAATCGTGTAGTCAGTAACTAAGCAATGAAGCTTGCTGTGCTACATGATCGTTTAATGTGGGCGCGTGTCAACCTTGCTGTAGGGTATCATATACTCAACGATTGCTTACTTTATCATTTACACGATCTGACCAACGTTTGATCTTCTTCTTCCTCGAAGTACAACGCAACTTCTGGCCTTGAAGTTTCATCACGAGAGACTCACTAACTCAAACTCTTTGAATTTACAGACTCGATAGCAAGTTTATATGCCCAAAAACAAAGGGGCCCTTAAAATTATCTTTGAACGTAAAAGAATTAAATAACCAAAAAAAACCATCCCAGAAACTCCATTATTCCACATCCACAAACTTATTTAACACTTAAATAGAATGTAGACATGCTTCACCTACCAAGAATGTAAAAGCTATTTTATACATCAATGGGTTTGGAATATCAGAACCTGTCTCTGATACTAATTGAAGGAGCTCTTATTAAAGAATACCTATGAACGGAAGCAAGATCGTTCCAAATTCATTGTGACAGAATTACAAGCATTCACAAACATACATACAAGTTATGCAATTCAGAATAAATTACCGTATGCTTCCAACAAATAAATGCAAAGGAATAAGAGACTTACCTTTGAAGAACGTTTCTTCTGTCTATCTCTCGCTCTTGCTTGGATCAACACCTCTCGCTGCCGCTGCAATGCCAAGCCAATCATCTACCCAAATCTCTCATTGTCGCTTAGCAAACGAACAGTCTTCTACATAAACAAGTAGCAACTTGGACACCACCACTCAGTGACCTTGGTATTCTCAGAGTGAGAATCCAGGAGGTGTGGGCTCTGTTGGATTTGGTAGAGGGAAGGAGGAAAGAATGATCATATACAATGAACAAGCAAGTGGGGGATTTTAGAGTCTATCGTATAGACTAGTGCTCGATCGTTTAGAAAAAGTGCACGATCGTTTAGGTAAGGTGTCTTGATTGTCTAGACGATTGTTTAGTGAATCTCGCTCAAGCGCGCGATCGTATAGGAAACTGCACGTGCACACGATCATTTAGGAAACACTTGAGGCTATCGTGTAGGCTCTCATTAGCTAAACGATAGGCAGTTTACAACTTGTCAAGCGATACTCCGATTCTTTTATAAAACGAAAACATTTTTAATTTTATCCTTCAGTTATGAAAATTGAATGCAACCTCCCACTTTCACGCACGGTTATGGAGAAAACCACCAATAATTATCTCATAACTGTTTTAAATATAAATAAATATAATAACAAATTTGTCATATTATATTTATAACCTATAGTTTTAATATCACGTCATATGCAACATTTAAACCAAAGACCTTTTCTCCTTTACTTGATATAAATCATATTTATATCCTTTTTCTTCCAATTTAATGTATCTCATATATCATGTCAATTATATCATATATAACTAAACCAGTTTAATCATATCATATATAATCAAACTCCCTCTTATCAATTTGAACACTTCAAACTGACCCAAAAACTGATTCTCAACTTAAATCCATTGGGCTACCAAGGGGACCTTATGGACCTGTAGCTTAAAGCTCCAACGGTATGTGAATAGCTAACTAAAATCTTTAGCTACGAGATCCACCATCTGTTAATTGTCGAGCACTTCATTAAAGATCAACAGTTACACTCTTCTTACCACAGATATATTTCTGTGTCCATCGGATATAACCAGTCAACAGTACGATAACCCTTCACAGATGCTCATAAGTACAGTTGAGGTAATTTATCGTTTTGCCCCTGTAGTTACATCTTACTCCTTAAGTACCACTGATCCCTCTAATGAACAATATCTCATAGTCCTACTATGAGTGGACACCTCTCGGGCCATGCGAAGGTTGTTGGGTTGATGCCCTAAAGTCTCGTATCCTGTACTTTGTAGAAAGTATATACGAACACCTATGTTGTTAATATATGATATTTACTTCACATCTTGTTTTTTGCTCGGTTATTTGTTTTATTTGCTTTACCACAAACCAATAAACATAAAATCCCTGATTATCTGTATGTGACTCAAGTATGTATGTGGTGACATACAAGTGGATCATGTCTTGAGTGATAACCAAAATGGTCTGCAGTAAATGGATAAAGGATGGAACCTTATCCTGGTAACGCTATGGACGCGGCCCACTTTGTGGATTGGTCACAAATGTTGTGACTTGTCACAGATGGTCTAGTCCTGATCATTCGTGTTGGGGACATGCGAGCGAGGGCGTCCTATACAAAGAGTTTGTATAAGCCTAACCACGAAGTGTTAACGTCTCGTTATATAACACCGTCCATGATAGAGACTTCACTTCACTAGGATGACCATA
>NW_024064789.1:332573-335168 GCF_009727055.1 Benincasa hispida | reverse complement strand
AGGATGAGCTTCCCTCTCAGGCTTACTCAACCGGTAGAGTTGATCTAGGTACAGAGCTTCACGGTGGGGATTTGGAATGATTCGCCGTGAGACTCACCTCTCGGCCTTGTCTCTTTTCTTCTCGGATCTTCTCCGATCAGCACTCAGATCAGCCTCTCTCTCAATAGCCTCATATCAATTATCCCCCGTATGAAGTATATCCTTCAGTGAATTCTTTGGAGGTATTTATAGATGAAAGCTTTGACTCTCTGACTTGTATGGTTCCCACTTTATTGTTATGAAAATTCCGAGAATGGTGGAATAAATATTCCTTCTGTTATGCAATCAGTCTGTCGAAAATGCACAACGGTTAATTGTACACGTGTCAAAATCCTCCGTGATTGCACTGCTCATTTACATCTTCGATCGTGTGCCCACATGCGGTGTTGTTTTTTATTACTGCATGCGGTTGAATTTCAGCTTTGGATCGATTTTCGCATGCACCGTCATTGCGTTGATCATCTATTCATTCCTGAATGATGGGCACAATGCAATGTAGATGCATTAATCTTTTTCTCTTGAGCCATGAACGCATGCGGTGACTTGATTTCCTGCAAAACAGGCTTGAAATATTCTTTTCTACTATCGCAATGGTGTTAGTGGGTGTATTGACGATAATTTATAATTATTTTATTTCTTAGCTAATTTCCATACACTTGACGCAACTTTCCTCTCTTTTGGCCACAATATCTAAATAAAGCAGTATAAAGAACTTGTATTTCTACAAGTTATCACACCCCCAAATTTAGATATATGCTTGTCTTCAAGCATAACTTCTACAAAGGTAAAAATGCTCAGTTCCTATCCTAAATTTTTGCATCAATTGGTTGCTCTGAATGCTCCATTTAGGCACATTACTTAACAACGAAATTTTCTTCTATCCTTGCTAATTCATATCAAAGCCCTACTTTATTCTTCTATACTACAAATTTCTGCTAAAAAGTTCTTTTTTAGTTTTAAAAAAAATGTTTACCTCTTCTTGTCAAAACAACTTGATGCATCCGTATGCGGTGGTCAAACATTGCGTCATTTATTAGAGATTGTTGATCATGGTTACACTCTTCGTTTTGGCTTGTTCTCACGGGTGTCATGCAAACACCCAACCACGGTTGTATGCCAATTTCAACTTTACTCATGATATTCAGAGGAGTTGTCTCTTCCATTCTTTTATTTTTGTTTTGCATTTTTCTCTTTTCATATTGCGTTGTTCTTGGAAACCCACCTTCGTTTTGGCTTGCTCCCACGGGTATCATGCGGACATCCAACCACGGGCAGGTTCCTTTCACAACTTACTCATATCAGGTTGGGATTAGTTTTTAGTTTTCCCTTGCGCTGACATTGGAGTCTATATGAAAATTTATTGAATTTGTTTTCATTTTTTTTAATTTTTTGGAAATGAAAAATGAACGCATTTTTCTTAATGACCGCATAATCTTGATCTCATCTGCTAAGATCTTCCCCACCCCCAAATTTAGAGATGCGCAAGGTCCTCATTGCATTGTTTGGACAGAATAGACAAACACTTAGAAAAAAATTTCAAAAAGAAGGGTTAAGCAGAATTTTGAAGGGCAAAAGGTAAAGTATTGCTAAGCTACGAATTAACTAAGTGTTAGTTAGAAATTACTGAGTATGGGAAATGTTTCTAAGTGTAAACATATTATACATCATGGCAGTGTAATGAATAACGCAAAAATAAAAGATCAAGAATCTCGTAAATATTGACAAAGGATGATAAAGAAAAAGGCACAGGCAAATAGAGAGAATTGCTACTTAGTTGTATTGCAAATTCACTAAGTATACAAATAATTAAAAATAACGCAATACAAAATTTTTTGGCCTATACAAAGAATCAAAGAATTTCATTAACTTAGAAAAATAATGAATTGAATAAAAATACAGAATGACCGCATAAAAATGTAAAGATTATTATTTAGGAGTAGGAGGGTCTGGAGGAGGGTTCTGATATGGTACGGGTGGAGTCTCTTCGAACATCAAACGCTGCCTGAGATGCGGAGGCACCATGGGACCATGAAAATATGCTGTTAGAAAATTAAAGTACTCATGGTTGCGCTCCGCAAGCTGTCTTTGGTGGCGATGGATTGTATAAATGTTGTGTTGAATATTGATCAATGCCTCCTTTGACGTAGTAGCACTGCGCTGTATATCATCGACTTGCTACATTACCACATCAAATTTCTGGTTGAAGAAGGCTTGTTGCTGAGCGAAGATTTGTTGTTGTTGGGAGAAGAGGGACCGCATTTTTGATAACTCAGCAGCTAAGGAGGTGACAGTGGCTGGTGCCTGCAATGTCTCGCCAGCAATGTTTTGAGGTTAGGCAGAGGTGCCTTCACCCAAATTGTGTGGGTCATCAACATGCGGTGATGATGCTGAAGGTGAGGATGGGGCTGATAGGTATGCGGTTGGAGAATTTGGGGCAAGGAGAAGGTTGGTAAAGTGCTCTGGAAGGGAAGAATAAGAAGGTTGTGCGGGAGGGCTTGGAGGGCTTGGAGGGCTTGGAGGGCGGATTACTAAGGGTAAAGGGTCCAAAGGTTCTGT
>NW_024064789.1:328725-332163 GCF_009727055.1 Benincasa hispida | reverse complement strand
TGGGCTCTTCCTCAATGCCTACACCCATTGACAGGCACAAACTTGAGATAGTCCATGGAAAGAAGTATTGTCCTCTAATGTGCCCCACAAAGCCTTTTAAAGAAACCGTCCACTTAGTGCCCGGTTGCGTTAATACTCGCAGCGCATCTTCCATCTGCTCTTCAGTGGGATCATCAATGATTTTATTGCCTGGTGCATCCGGGTTATCCTTCATTTGCTATAGTTCATTGATGTCCCTTGCGCTGAAAGACACCATTCGCCCTTTTATGGTCACCACATCCTTGATGCCATGTAGCCGTCCATGGTAGAAGTCGTGCACTACCTTTGGAGCAACAATGGCTGGGCACTGGCAAAATGTGTCCTAACCATGCTCCACGATCACACTCATGATCAGATCTGGCAGTGGCATTGGCGTAGGGAAAAAGCCCATCTCCATCAATAAATCGTCATTCTCTTTCTTTCTTGATGGACACACCTTTGCTAATGCAGGCTTCTGCTTTCTGCGACTGCTTTGCCCTTTCCCTTGGCCAATGCAAGGCGGGATTGTTACCTTTGTCTTCTTTCCCGTTTCTTGCATTTTTCCTCCTTCTCTCACTCGACAAGTTCTATGCCCTTCTTCTTAATTAAACGCTGCTTATTGGCTTCGCGCTTCCTCTCCTTCTCTTCTCTCATTCTTCTTTCTTCTTCTGCCTTCTTTTTCTTTTCCTTTTCTTCCTCTTCTCTCACTTCTCTTTCAAACTCTTCTACAAATTGCTCAGAGGCCAATAAAAGACGTTGTTCCTCTTCGAGCCACCTTATTTCTTCAAGTCTCGAGATCTCATTATTGTGGCAAACTTCCTCATCATGCAGTCTTCTTCTTCTATCGCCTTCTGCGATGATGAGTTGTGCCCGTGCCATTTTTTCCTTCTTTTCTTCCCCTTTCTTTCTTCTCCTTTCCTCTTTTTCTAATTAGTTGATCAAAACTGAAGGGTTAATGGTGGACGCTTGCGGTGCATTCTCCTTGCGATGCCGCATCAGGGGGTAACTTCTCCTTCTTTGCCTTCGTCGGCCGCAACCAATTGCATTGTTTTAGGTTGCGGCGGTTCCCTAAGTTGCGCTGGTTCCCACCTATCATCCCTCACAGAGTTGGATTCCCCATCCATCTCTGGGCTTACAGCTTTCTTCTTCTTTTCTTCTTCCTTCTTCAAGAGCCTTTCTTCACGTCTGCACTCGTTCCTTTCTCCTCTCTCTTTCCTCTTCCTTAGCTTGGCTTCCTCATCTTCTTCATTTTTCTTCTTTTCTTTATTCTTTTTCTCTTTGCGATGATGGGATGGCTCACCTTCTCTAACCTTCTTTCCCTTGTTCTTATTTTTCTTATTTTTCTCCTCTTTCACCTCTTGTTGCTTCTCTGCCGCGACTTCTTCTAACGCGACTCTGATGGGTCCTTCATAAGATTCTACTTGCATATTTTCCTCAGGATCCCTTATGGCTAGAGTGCTTCTCCTTGTCTCCTCTTCCACCACTTCCTCTGTCACCATAACTTCCTCCGTCACTACCACTTCCTCAGTCACCTCCACCGTCACCTCCTCCATAGACAGTGGTTGATTTACAACCCCTGCCTCGAGCAGTCCTTCTTCTTCCTCCAAGTTACTCGAAATTTTTCCGAATACCTCATTGTCATCTCGTCTCTTCTTTTCGCTTTCAGTGGAGACTGCTAGAGTTGGGAGTGAGGTGTTTTCAGTACTTTGCCCCCTTTTGAACTGAAGTGGTCTAACGGCTAAAGGGTTTCGTTGGGGTCTTCCAACGATTCTCGGAACAGTGTGAGGCTGAGCAGCAAGACGACAACTAGCAGCAAGGAATGCTACCTCTCACATGGAAATTTGGTCAGTGGAAGGTGTTGAGGGTGAAGCGAAAGGTTGGGAAGTTTGGTCGGCCATGGATGCTGAAGTGAAAGAAAGCTGGAAAACGTTAGGGTTTCCGAGAAGAAGAAAGCTCGGTATGCAGGGGTGTTAGGGTTTCAGATTGCAAATGAGGCAAAGTGTGTTCATAGATGGGGAGAGTCCTTTTTATAGGTTGGGCCTTAGTGGGCCCAACGCTATTTTTTCAGTGGCAAGCCTCGAGACAATCAAAAGGCCCGCCGTTTGAACTATCCTCATTTATGAGGTTTCAGAGTAAACGTCCTTTCGTCTGCAGACTCATCATTTCTTTGGAATACTGAACGATTGGACTTCTCAATTTTGCAAAAAGAATTATCTTTAATGTTTTATTCGAATGGACACAAGGAAATGATTAACGCAAAGTGTTCACCAACCCAAATGCATCTTCGCAGAGGATGGGCAACAACGCATGCATCCCCGCAACACACCCCTCAGCTAAACGCATTTCTGGAGGATCGGGTGCACGGTATTGCTATCAGCGCAATACTACCTCAACATAGTGCATTTTGCTAAGGACGGGCAAAGGACACACACGCGTGCAACATACCCCTCAGCTCAACGCATTTGAGTTGGATGAATGCAAAGCGCATCTTGTTGGTTCAAGATGCGTCCATTATCGCCATGCATATTGAATGTTTTTTTATTATTAAAAAAAATCTTTTTTTTTTCATCAACGCAACTTCTCATTACTCAATCATTCACCAATTAAAGAATAACGCATTAAATATGAAAAAGTTAAAGGAATTAAAGAAAACACAGAAATAAATGCAAGAGAGTTAATTGAAGAATAAATGCATAAAGTCATGAAACAAATTAAATGAAGTAGTAAAAGACAAAGTTCAGAAATTCATAAAGACAGAAATTAAAGAAAGCATTTAAACATAGATGTGAGATATGGACTGGAAGATGACTTTCTTTGAATGATCGCAATCCACACCTCTGCAGGCGATCCAGCTTGCCTGCCCAATGTCCTTAGGGACATTGCTCCTTTCCATGAGATCCTGGGGCTTCGGAGTTGTTAGGCAACGTACCAAAGCTCAGATGCCAGCTGACCCACTTGAATGTCTAAGTTTCGAATTGAAGATGCCCGTGCTTGCATCACTGCGTCATTTTTGTCCATATACTATTTGAGTAGGGTCTTCAATGAGCTTCCAGAGGTGTTTGAAGATGAGGGTTGCTGATTATGCGATTGCCTTGGTTGCCCCTGATTCAAGTTATGGTGAAAAGGAGGAGGGTTCCCTCGACTGCCATTTTGATGGTTACGTGGCCCCCCTTGGTTAGGATTCCCTCCCCAAGTGAAGTTAGGACGGTTCCTCCTTCCCGGATTGTAGGTGTTGCTGAAGGGGTTGTTTTGGATGGCGCATACTTGTTGGATATTTGATGGGCACATTTCTGCTACATGAGGCCCTCCACAATTAACATAACTTATTGCGGCCACTTGAGCCGGTGCAGCGGGTTGTGCTGATTATTGGAGGATGGCTCCTTGATTGATTGCCATCAATTAGAGGATTGAGGTCACTGC
>NW_024064789.1:301447-328063 GCF_009727055.1 Benincasa hispida | reverse complement strand
GTGTAAGGGAATAAATACAGTCTAATACCCTCAGGGGTAACGCCAGGTAATGAGAAGTTGCCGCACATTTCGACAAAACTGGTCAGGTGGGCATGCGGGTCTTCACCTTGCAGACCCCTAAATTGCCCTTTGTTCTTGATCTTTTGGAGATGATCGATTTTATTTCGAACCTTGTGTTCTCCTCTACTGTAAGGCTTGAAATCCCAGGCGAAAAATCGTATAGGTTGGACGCCGCGTAGTTCCACATAGGAATGTTACGATCAGCGGCAAGGAAGACTGGGTTCTGCACTGGCTGTACCGCCCTTTGATTTCCTACGGGAGTCATGTTGTCCATATTATCTGCCATATCAGCTGCTCTCTTTTTCCTTGCTCGATTATGGCGTGCCCGTGCGCGAAAGGTACGCTCGATCTCTGGGTCAGCTACAAATTTTGGTTCGGTACTAGTACTCATAAACTGTCAGACTGCTCTCCGCGTTGAACAACCAGTACAAAGAGATCTGTCCTGCAAAATACCACAAACATACTTAAACAATAACCGTGAACCAATCCCCGGCAACAGCGCCATAAACTTGTAACACATATGACATAATTTTAATCTAAGCTTGATGACATAAAATGCGATGATGCCATAAACTTGTTGACATGTATGAATATGAATGAGTAAAATTAATCTTCTTATGTCATACAACACATGGATGATTGCGATGATATGCAATACTACTTCTAGTTATGCGTTATTAATGAATGTTCTTGTAGTATGTTGTGCATTGTCACAAGTTTCCTTGCGTTGGAACCAAGTATAATTCCATCCCAAGTTTCTCGGTATGATCCGAGGTCGAACACAGAGATTGTTTTAGGTTAATTACGTTATATTTGTGATATATGCGACCAAGGTTTTTTCAATTTAATAAAAGTGTGGTTTGTACATGCGATAAAGTAAATTGTGCAGTAAAGTAAAGATAAACGATAAAAATGTGATAATAAAGTAAATTGCGATAAAATTAAAGTGCGATAAAATAAACCTAAGCTAGCATGATACAAGATATAGGTTACATGATACAAGATACCGAGGTTGAGACTGACTGTGAAGAATATACAAAGATCGTGTTATGCGGTGGCAAGGCTTATGTGCGAAATAGAAAGAGAAATGATAATTAATATAAATAGCACAAGTTTCTAAATTGCGTTAAAGATATAAGTATGGTTCTGCTTTCCCTTGGCGTACACCTCTCTGTGATCGGCCGCGTTTCCCACATCTTTGTGGTGAAACAAGAATGAACGTAGTGAACGCAAGGTTGATTCCATCTCTAGAAGTACTTCTTGCTTTAGCTAACGCATTCTTCTAATCTTCTCTCGAAAAATCAGAATGGCATCTTCACTTCTGCTCTCACAGGTGAAGATGTCGTCTAACATGCTTTAGCTAAACATATTTATTTCTTTAGCACAGATTAAGTTACTTGTTTAATTCATATTAATCACCATGGGATTAAGAAAACACCGTGGAGAAAGCGATTAATGGAGGAACGGAAATAGACAGAGATGTGGAAATGAAAGTGATCATGACATTTAATTATAAAATCAAGCGTCTGATACATGGTTGTGAATGATTTAGACTAAGAAGATGAAATACAATTGATGAATAAGAGTTAGAAACAGATACAGAAGAGTGCCAATGTCTTGACACCGATCTGGATGGAGAGATTGCTTGCCGACGTAGATGGAGTGAATGGAAGGATGAGCTTCCCTCTCAGGCTTGCTCAACCGGTAGAGTTGATCTAGGTACAGAGCTTCACGATGGGGATTTGGAATGATTCGCTCTGAGACTCACCTCTGGCCTTGTCTCTTTTCTTCCCGGATCTTCTCCAATCAGCACTTAGATCAGCCTCTCTCTCAATAGCCTCATATCAATTATCCCCCGTATTAAGTATATCCTTCAGTGAATTCTTTGAGGGTATTTATAGATGAAAGCTTTGACTCTCTGACTTGTGTGGTCACCACTTTATTGTTATGGAAATTTCGAGAATGGTGGAATAAATATTTCTTCTGTTATGCAATCAGTCCATCGAAAATGCACGACGGTTAGTTGCACATGTGTCAAAATCCTCCGTGATTGCGCTGCTCATTTGCATTTTCAATCGTGTGCCCGCATGCGGTGTTGTTTTTTTATTACCGCATGCGGTTGAATTTCAGCTCTGGATCGATTGTCGCATACGCCTTCATTGTGTTGATCGTCTATTCATTCCTAAATGATGGGCGCAATGCAACGTAGATGTGTTAATATTTTTCTCTTGAGCCATGAGCGCATACGGTGACTTGATTTCCTGCAAAATAGACTTGAAATATTCTTTTCTACCATCGCAATGGTGTTAGTGGGTGTATTGACGACAATTTATAATTATTGTATTTCTTAGCTAATTTCCATACACTTGACGCAACTTTCCTCTCTTTTGGCCGCAATATCTAAATAAAGCAGTATAAATAGCTTGTATTTCTACAAGTTATCATCTAGAAAACACGTTCTCCTCCATCCTCTACCAAACTCACCAAAGCCCACTCTTTGGGTTTTTGACACTGAGGATACCCGGGTTTCTCTTGTGGTGATGTCATCCCCGCTGCATTGTTCGTGTACATTCTAATCGTGTTGTTGCAGTCGATATACTCGTCGGGTGCTGGTAGATCTGTGGGAGGTTTTCCACTATTTAGGGTTCAGATATTCGAAAAGAGTCTTCATCATGTATGAACCCTTTCCTTGTTAATTATTGTATTCTGAGCATGCTGATAATAAGGTTTATATGCATAATTGTATGTGTTGAATGTATATCGTTTGTGTTTCGGTCACTATGAAATCGGAGCGATCTAAACCCGCTCATAGAACTCTCGGTATGAGATCCTTCAATGTGGCGCCACATCGTTAAAGCCCAGGAATTGGCTCTTAAGGGAGCAATCTATCTACTTATCCCAACTTCGAGGAAGGAGTGAATTCCATCTTGTGTAGCTGAGTTCCCAGCTCCCCAATCAAATGAATCTCCAAAATGGTAGGTTTGAGTCGGAAATCTGGCCACTCGCACCCATGCAAATTGATAGCTTGTAGAAATACAAGCTATTGTAGCCTTTTACTTAGAATTATGAGGGCTAACAAGTAGAATATGCATTGATAATACTAAGAATTCATGTGAAAAGTGAGCTTGCGTCAATCAGCACTGAAAATCTCTGATAACCCTATATTATGCGTTATTCTGCGTCAAAATGTTTATTTTTGTAGCTATCCCAGGAATCGATCACATGCATTGATCTCAGACCATCGCAAAGTTGATCACATGCGTTGATCTTCATGAAGACCAGTTCGTCGCATGGAATGCCGCAGCTACAGAGTGGATTAACTTTTGATAGAAGGTCGATCGCAAAGTGAGTGGAATGCATTGATACATCCAGAGAAACAACATGAACGCATACCTTGGGAGCATCAAAGAGATAAAAGATGATGTTGACATTTCACCTACCGCATTCGAAGTGACAGTGATTCAGAGCGAGATTACTAATGTTGTCAGTGTTTGAGCTCTATAAATAATCCTTTAGAGCCCAAATTCAAGGTTATCCGAGCTTCTGCCTTGAGCGGATCCATGTGATCACAGATGAGAAGCATGAGCAGACACTCTTTGAGGATTCTCACCTCCACAGCCCTTTCCAAGTGACGACCGGAGTTACGCCGAAGATAGAGCTCGAGAGAGACTTCTCCAGCATCCATCTATGGCACCACCAGTAACCTTGACACATTTCGAGTGAAAAACAAGAGATTGTTTTCATCTAGCCTTCCACCTGTCCTCTTATCTCAGTATTGTATTACATTATGGCTTAAGACAGTCATACATTTTGTAATCAATGCATCTCTTACTTTCTTCAGCTCCATATTCTTCATCTTCTTCTTCTTTATCATCGTTTACATTCATCGTTTAGTTAATCAAAGGTAGTCGCATACTCAATCATGCAGCCTAGGAGATAGGACACACGTAGCAACCCACCGAGAGGTGTGCATTTGGCGGGAGTATAGTGAGTTAATCTTCTTATTTGGTGTGAGGCGGTAGCAACGCTTGTCTATGAGTCATTCGCAATACTTGTCCATGAAGCTGATTAGCCACAACTAATTGCCTGAGAGGGTGAGTGGTGGAAACACACTAAAGCAAAGTAAGCATTGTTCCTAGAGATGGGCACGATCTTATTCTCGACGCAACCATGCATTATAGAGATATAGGCATGCAACTGGCCACCGAGAGATGTGCGATGCATTAGGGTGGCAAGCCAGGATTACTCGACCAGCCTAACATAATGAACATTATTATACGTTAACAGTTGCTGCATCTCTTCCAATTCTCATAATTTAAATTTCATAGCTCAATCTGTTTAGTTAGGAGTAGGAGTAGCACATAATCCTTTAACTTCGGTCTTTTTACTTTTATTCATCACCTCAAACGCATCACTTCACAAACATTATTGACTTATAAGTCCCTGTGTTCGACCTCGGATCACCTCGAGAAACTTGCGTTCTTGTTATACTTGACGAGAAAGCGAGAAAACTTGTGACAGGAACGCATGGTCATTGCATATATGCTTAAACACATATTGTATATTTTTTAGTCCAACGCATGACCATCGACGCATGGAGATTAAGCATAGCATAAGACACATATTTATTTTCCTCTCCCCTTTCCAATTTCTCCAACACAAATCAAAGGACCGCCCTCAAAGGTAGGAGTTCCCAACTCACTCAAGATTAAGGTCATGTTACCTATGGTCATCGTAGTGAAGTGAAGTCTTTGTCATGAGCAGCCTTATATAAGGAGACTATACATTTCGTGGTCTAGTCTTATACAAACTCCTTTGTATAGGATGCTTCTACTTGCATGTCTCCACATGAATGATCAGGATCAGACCATCTGTAGCACGTCACAACACTTGTAACAATCTACAAAGCGGGTCGCATCTGTAGTGTCACCAAAATAAGGTTTCTCCTATATCCATATATTACAAACCATTTTGGTTATTACTTAAGACATGATCCACCTATATGTCTCCACATACAGACTTAAGTTACAACGACAATCAAGAATCTTAGTTTATTGGTTTGTAGTAAGGAAAATAAAACATCTCATGTTTCATAGACAACAGTGAAAAAAATATCTCATATTATTACATCACAAGCGTTTTTTCAATACAGGTGTTTACAAACTATAGGACCCAACGAGAGTTTAGGGCATCAACCCCAACATATATGACTAGACAAAGAGAATCCGTCGAAGACAGGATTAGAAACCCTATTAGATTTGGAATTATGTTTGATATCAATTCCAAAAACTTCATGATTGAAAACAGTGTTCAAATCATAAACAAAAGTAAGAAACATGCATACAAGTTACCAAGGTCAGCAACCTAGCGGGAATGGTCGTCAGAAGATAGCTAAGACGATGGAATTCAAGGGAGGGTTGCTAACCAACGATGGTAGGCATGAGATTGAGGAGGAGAAAGAGATTTGGGGAAGGAGGGAGCGGCTAACTAAAAGAGAAAAGGAAGATGAGATTTATGGGTTTTTGTTACTTTATTTAGATTGTTGAATAATATATATATTATTGTGAGAAATCACAAACAACCAATATTTGATCTTGAAGATATATCTTAGAGTTACGTTTTCTTTAAACTTTTTATTGATTTAAATTCTATTAAAATTTATTCTGACACATGGGTTTCGAAAAAAAAAATCTAATTTTTCTTTCAATTCTCTTATATATATATATATATATATATACATACACTCTAATCCTTTTCTATCTCAAATTCAAAATTTACAAATTCTCAACTTTTATCAACATAGATTAAAAATTTTCAAATCCAAAAACTTCAACCATGATAAGAAAATGTATAAAAGAAATGAAAAGAATTACATGAAACTGAATCAAATCGAAAGAAGGTTACAACGTGATAAAAAAATGTATAAACAAATTGAAAAAAATAAAATAAAATCGAATTTGATCAACAAAATATATATTTGAATATATATTAGTGGAGAAAAATAGGCAAATATAAAATCATGTTATAATTCGAAATCACAAAAATGATGGCTTATACCTTCACATTAAAATTACATTGTATGTGTAAATGTATACTGTTATGACCAAGAATAACGAAAAATGTTGGTTAAAACCTCATAATTTTACATTACAATTACAATATATGTTAGTAAAAATCTCATAACTATGCAAAAATCTCATAACTATGCACTACGATTGCACTTATGTGTAAATGTAAATTAGTGTTACCTAGGATCGCAACTCCTCCAATTTGGCAGAAAGATGGACATTTGCACTCACAACCGGCTCTTGTTTTCAAAGTGCAGAAGGTTGGAACTTGAGTCATCTCACAAACCAATTTTGAAGTTTTAATCTAGTGGAATGGCAGGTCAATAGAGGAAGCGACTTGGGAGAACAACGTGCATATCACGGAGTAATTCGTTCACTTTCACCTTGAGGACAATGTGGTTTTCTAAGGGGCAGGTAGTGATAGACCTCCAAATTATTAAGAGGTATGTGAGAAAAATAAATAAAAGAGGGAAATTAAATATAAATGGCTAAGTGATATAGGAATAAAATTAATACGAGTCGTGAAGTCTTCATGTGGGACCCATGAGGAAAAGATTCGATTAGTTATAGGAAAGATTATTGGGGAGAGGGAGGAGGGAGGGTAAGCTAGGATCTATCTTTTGCATTGTATTGAAGACGCTCTGTGAGCTTGTAAAGAAAGGGGGTCTCGACTTCCTTTCCTTTTCTTTTGCCAAACAGGTGAATAGATAATCTGAAATCTATCAGATTCATATTTTTAAAAAGTTTCAAATTTTTATTGAGAATGTGAAATCTTTTGTTTAAAATTATTTACTTATTTAACTACTACCACTCATTGTACTTTTTCGTTCATTCTTTTCTTAATTTTCCACCACATAGCAATTGACTTTCCGATAGACCTGGTAGAGTTGAGATCTGTCACCAATTTTACTTATACTATGTCGTATTGTATGTGTCAATATAGTACTATTATTTTAACATGTAACGAAACAAAGTGGCTACCCATAATTTGAAATATTCGAAAAGCAAAACTTAGTCTATTCTTATTTAATGAGTTTTCATGATTTGGTTTTAATGTCGTGTTTTGATTTTATTTTCATGAAGTTGAATAATGAGTTTCTTTTCTCTTAGTACATTTTCGTAGAAGTTTAACAATATGAAATTGTTAATAGTTCAAATACAACCTTTATTATTATTATTTCTATTAATTTTAAAGCATTGACATGTTTTGTGTCCTCAAATCTTTAGAATGAATGTCGAAAACCTACTGGCACCAGTGGTCTAGTGGTAGAATAGTACCCTGCCACGGTACAGACCCGGGTTCGATTCCCGGCTGGTGCACTCCTTTTTTTGACATTTTTTTCCTTCTCATTCTAAAGTATTGAATTTTATTAATACCTTCCATCAAAGTTTTTCAACTTTTAAATTTTCTGTCTATGTTATTAATTTAAATTGTAATAAATTTTAAAGACTTCGATTATTTATGTAGAAGTAGTGTTTATTAGGTTAATTTTCAAAAACAAAATTCAAAAACCAAATGGTTATCAAATGAGCCTAAAATTTTGATTTTATTTTCGATAAGTTCCTAACTTATTTGAAAATTTTCAGACTTAATTTCACTATTAAACATAAAATTTAATTTTATGTACAATAGATTTGTGAATTTGAGAAAGTTTTAGTACTTTTTAGATTTTTTTAACTCAACGACTTAAATAGACATAAACTTAAAAATTTGGGGACTAAACTTTTAATTTGACCTTCAATTGATGTTTTAGGCTTTAGATTTAGTATTTTAATTTTTTATTTAATGGAGATATTATTCATTTTTAGTGAGAAGTTTTAGAGAGAGATAGTAAAATAGGGGCTATTCATTTATTCAAAATAACAAATATTATAATCGATTCAGATAAAGCAAAAACAAAAAAGTTATGAACATTTATTTGAAATTGATTGAAAAAAAAAACAAAAATATGATAATCAGTCTAAGAAAATCGAAATTGCAATAAAATATAAGCGTTTAAAGAGTTGAAACTATTATACATATAAAAAAGTAAAACAAATAAGATAAAATGATATAAAATATTAAAATTAGAAAACTCAAAAATATATTAAAGGAAAGGAAAACGAAAATAATTAGATAAATTGAAATTATTTGATATTTGAAAATAAAATCTAAAATGCACACAAATATATGATTAAAACTAAATAGCTAGATAAATCCATATTTAATCCATATTTGAAAATAAAGATTTAATCAAAATTCAAGATTCAAGCCAATTGATCCCGAATTGTTTGATAAAGTTAGATTATGTTTATTATGAAATCTATGACCATTGAATTTAATTACACTGTATTTATAGATTATGGAGGACATTTTGGGATTTCGAGAAAGTCAAAAGATGTAGTTTTCTATAATTCAAAACAATTTCGTATTTTGCCATTCAAAATATTTGATTATTTTCTTTACTTGCTTCTCGTTCAAGATTCTCCCCTCTCATTTTCACGACTTTTCCTATCACTCTTGATTCTCCCTCTCGTTCTTTCTCTTCTCTATAGATTCGCACAACAATCTAATCGAGCTTCTCCCTCTTTTCTCCACATCTCACGCAGAATTTCTAATCCATCCACCATCACGTACA
This sequence comes from Benincasa hispida, assembly GCF_009727055.1. Classification (NCBI taxonomy): domain Eukaryota; kingdom Viridiplantae; phylum Streptophyta; class Magnoliopsida; order Cucurbitales; family Cucurbitaceae; genus Benincasa; species Benincasa hispida. The sequence continues at coordinate 319,317 of NW_024064789.1, read as the reverse complement.
TCACTCTTATTTTTATCATTTTGGTTCATGAATGTCATATACATATTCAACCTACCATCAAGGCTAAATTGAAGGTCCTCCAAGGCCACAAGGAGGTTTGTTGTGTAGGGTGAATGCCTGTTGCCGATCTCAAACTTGTTTCACCAAAAAATCCTAAAGGAGTAGTCAGATTAAAGGCAAAAACAAGAGAGGAAGAAATGAACCCACTACCGAGGCTAAATTAAAGCTCATTTGAGAGGTCATAAGAAGATGCATTGTGCCAAGTTGACCGCTTATTTGTTGATCTCTGGTTTGGATCACCAAAAAATCTTGCAAGAGTAGTTGGATCAGAGGAAAAAAGAAGGGAGGAAATGTTAGATGTATTTAAATAATAATACGTTGGAACTGTTAGACGTATTTAAATAATAATACGTTTAATTAAAATATGGGCTATGAATGTGGATTTATAATTTATCATATTGGGTTAGTTTATTAGATTGGGCTATTATGTGCTCTAATTAATTAAGGCCCTAGATTCCTGAATTGAGTATGGACTTAATGAGTAGAAGTCCAGGTTTAGTGGCAACCCTAATTGAACTAGTATATAAAGAAACCTTAGGGCTATGGTCCTTAATATACCAAAACAATAAGCACTTTGTCTTTCTTGAATCTGTTGGGTGGAAATTTAATTTTCAAAAATAAGAGGGAGCCAACCTTTGGTTGGAGAATCCCATATTGGAAAATTTTGATTTGGAAGCCTCCCTTATGTACTCCAATCTTGAGCTTTAAGTTTGGGCCCCAAGAGGTACCCATGTTTTGGAAAGAGTGAGGAGATAGACCAATGTGGATTCGATAGATGTCTCACACGCATGTTGCCGTCGGGTGTGGCGCGTGTGTGATTAGTATTTTTTTAATAAAAATATTATTATTTTTTATTATTGTAAAACCAAAAAAAAAAGAGAGAAAAGAAAACTCCTCCTTTGTAGCGAATTGTCCGCGCGAGCCTTGCACGTTCTGAGGCTCTCCGCCTCTTGCTCCTCTAACGGTCCATGCTGAAGGCCTATAAAAGGTGTGGCCTTCAGTAGATCATTCACACAAATTTTTCATTCACTCCCATTCAAATATTCTCTTTTCCTCTCCTATTCTTCCATTTTCCCTTTTCCGAGCAGTGGATTAGAAAGGGTGTGTGTTCTGGTCGGTAACGGTGCATTTCTGATTGGGTTTCTTTGGCTATTTTATCCTAGGGACGATGTGACAATATTCCAAACACTGTCTCTTATACACATCTAGATGTGTATAAGAGACAGGTTTTATCCTAGGGACGATGTGACAATATTCCAAACATGCTTGTACACTTGGGCAGAACTGCAAAACATCTTAAAGAGAGCGAGCTCCGTGACTCAGCCTATAACGAGTTTCTATTTTGTAGGTTTTTTTTCTTTGTTTGACGCTCGTGCCTTGACCGTTTGTTGTTCGTCATTCTGAGGGTCTTGCCGTTTTCAACAATTTTAAGACGACTACCGCCACATCACTAATGGCCCTCCCTAGCAACAATGATGTTATGATATCTGACCTCAATCGTCTATTCCGGTTCAAAGGAGCGAACTTCAAACAGTAGAAGCAAAAGATGATGTTCTTTCTCACCGTCAAGAAAGTTGCCGAAACTTGTACCAGAGATAAGTCGATCGTCCCTTTAGAAGAACCAACTGAACAACAAATAAAAGAAACTACTAACTGGGAGGAGAAAGACTTTCTTTGTAAGAACTTTATTTTAAATGGTTTGACTGATGATCTGTATGACTACTATAGTACAATGAAGACGGAAAAGGAGGTCTAGGATGCCCTGCAAAAGAAATACGACACCGAGGAGGTCAGGTCAATGAAATATGTTAGCCGTTATCTCAAGTTCCAGATGATGGATGAAAAATACGTGGAGGCCCAGTCCCATGAACTCCAGAAGATAGCCCACGAGATAGTTACTGAAGGTATGTCTTTAGACGAACAATTCCAAGTTGTTGTTATTATTGATAAAGTGCCCCCTTTGTGGAAGGACTGTAAGAACACTTTGAGACATAAGACCAAGAAGTTCTCCTTGGAGAGTCTTATCACCCAGCTAAAGGTTGAAGAGGAAGCTCGGAAGCAAGACCAGAGGGAGAAGGTGAACACAGTACCTGGGAAACCCGTCTCTGCCGTGGTAAAATCTGACAAAAAAACTAAGGGGACAAAGAGGAAAGGTCAGAACCGTGGCTCCAGCAACCAGAACCAACAAAAAAAATAGAAGCCCCCTTCAAGAGAAACGGTACAGTTCCTCTGCTTTAATTGTAATCAACCTGGGCACATGGCTAGGAACTGTAGAAACATCCGTCGTCCTGCTGGTTAGGCGAACCTGACAGAAGAACCGTTAGTCGCCATGATCACAGAAGTAAATATGATCGGTGTTTGTGAAGGGTGGTGGATAGACACTGACGCAACAGGCCATGTCTGTCACAAAAGTTGCTGGAACCGACGCGGTGGAACTGAAGTTTACCTCTGGGAAAACTCTCATGTTGAAGGACATCCTGCACACTTCGGAGATAAGCAAGAATTTAGTCTCGGGCTATCTCCTCAACAAAGTCGGGTTTACTCAAACTATAAGGGCAGACCTATATACCCTTACCAAAAATAATGTATTTGTAGGAAAAGGGTATGCAACTGAGGGAACGTTCAAATTAAATTTTGACCTCAATAAAATGAAATCTTCTGTGTATATGTTGTGTTCTATGAATGTTTGACATGCTAGACTCTGTCATGTGAATAAGAATTAATTAGTAATATGATTAGGCTGGAAATGATACCTAAGTTATCCATGAATGATTTTGATAAATGTGAGTATTGTAGTCAGGCTAAAATTACTAAAACTCCGCATAAATCTGTACTTAGGAATTCTGAGCCTCTAGATTTACTTCATTCTGATGTATGTGAATTTAATGGCATCTTGACTAGAAATAGTAAAAGATATTTCATTACTTTTATTGACGACTGCTCTGATTTTACTTTTGTATACTTGCTGAAAAAAAAAAAGTGATGTTTTTTATGCTTTCAAACTTTTTGTTTCTGAAATAGAGAATCAGTTTAATAGAAAGGTTAAAATACTTCGTAGTGATAGGGGAACCGAGTACAACTCGGCCAGTTTTAATGAGTTCTTTAACTCACATGGAATAATACACGAAAAGACCGCACCTTATTCTCCTGAAATGAATGGAAAAGCCGAAAGAAAAAATAGAACTTTAGCTGAGCTAGTAGTTGCTATTTTAGTTAATTCAGAAGTCGCGTCTTATTGGTAGGGTGAAATCATCCTTACCGTGTGTTATGTCCTAAATAGAATCTTAAAGTCTAAAAGAAAAACTTCACCATATGAAATTTTCAAGAATAAGAAACCAAACTTGTCCTACTTTAGAACATGGGGTTGTCTAGCCTTTGTAAGGATTCCAAACCCAAAAAGGAGAAAGTTGGCTTGTAGAGCTTACGAGTGTGTCTTTATAGGTTATGCCTTAAATAGTAAAGCCTATAGGTTATATGATCTAGTGAACCAAGTGATTATTAAGTCAAATGATGCGGACTTCTTTGAAGATAGATTTCCTTTTAAATCAAGGAATAATGGGGGCTCGGGATAAAGTGGTCTAACCCTAGTTAGAAATCCTAACCCTAGAGAGGAAACTGACCCAAAACCTAGAAGAAGCAAAAGAACTAGAACTGCCAAAGATTTCATAAATGACTTCCTAACCTACAATGTAGAAGAATATCATAAAGATCTGAGAGCTGCCCTGTCCTTAGTAGATGCCAGCATATGGCAAGAAGCCATAAATGATGAGATGAACTCACTTGAGTCAAATAGAACTTGGCACTTAGTAGATCTACCCCCAGGCTATAAGGCAATAGGGTGCAAATGGATCTTAAGGAGGAAACTTAGACCTGATGGGACTATTGACAAATTTAAAGCTAGGTCAGTAGCAAAGGGCTTTAGACAAAGAGAAAACGTAGATTTCTTTGACACCTTCTCCCCTGTCACTAGAATTACCTCAATCCGTGTCCTGTTTTCTCTCGTTGTCCTTTATAAACTCTTAGTACATCAGATGGATGTGAAAACCACTTTCCTAACGATGAACTTGAAGAAGAGATTTACATGGAACAATCTGAGGGTTTTGTAGTCCATGGTCAGGAAAATAAGGTGTATAAATTAGAAAAATCTCTCTATGGACTAAAACAAGCTCCTAAGCAATGGCATGAAAAATTCGACGACCTTATCCTATCTAAAGATTTCAAGGTTAGTGAAAGTGACAAATACATCTACTATAAGTTTGAAAATAATCTCTGCACCATCTTGTGTCTATATGTAGATGATTTATTGATCTTTGGGTCGAACTTGCACGTCATAAATGATGTGAAATCAATATTGAGTGAAAATTTCAACATAAAAGACTTAAGAAAAGCTAGTGTAATCTTAGGCATAAAAGTGAATAGGTCTGAAAAGGGAATTTCTTTGGATCAATCTCATTATATAGAAAAGATTCTAAATAAATATAATTACTTTGATTGTAAACCAACCTTTACTTCTTATGACCCTAGTGTCAAGTTGATCAAGAACATTGGTGATAATGTTAAACAATCTGAGTATGCGAGCATCATAGGAAGTCTTAGATACGTTGCTGACTGCACTAGGCGTGACATAGCTTATGTTGTAGGATTGCTTTGCAGGTTTACAAGCAGGCCTAGTAAAGAGCATTGGAATGCTATAAAAAGTGTAATGAGATACTTGAAGAAAACCCAAAACCTAGGATTACATTATCAAAAGTTTCCTACTGTCCTAGAAGGGTTCAGCGATGCTGATTAGAACTCTCTTTTAGATGATTCAAAGGCTACAAGTGGCTATATCTTTAATATAGCAGGCGAAGCTGTCTCTTGGAAGTCCAAGAAACATACTATTTTAACCCAATCTACGATGGAGTCAGAAATGATAGCACTAGCGACAGCTTGTAAAGAAGCAAGTTGGCTTAGAAGTCTGCTATCAGAGATTCCTTTATGGAAAAAGTCAGTACCATCCATATTGATCCATTGCGATAGTACTACAATCGCAAAAGTTTGGAACCGTTACTACAACAGAAAGAAACGACAAATACGTCGTAAGCACAATACCATTAGAGAGTTTCTCACTACTTGAGCAGTTAGAGTGGATCATATACGGACTAATGAAAATTTGGCAAATCCTTAACGAAAGGACTGGCCAGAGAAAAGGTATTCAAAACCTCAAAAAGAACGGGACTCATGCCTATAGAAAGATGAATCACGGTAAGGAAAACTCAACTTGTAGACTGAAGATCCCAAGAAACAGGTTCAACGTGTTGGGATTGGTGTCCTAATTCTCCTGGAGTCTCGTTGTTTTGTAAAGATACACATTGCTCGATGAATAAAATAAATGTTATTTAATTCTCACATTTACTTGTATCCAATAAACAAAGCTCCTTGGTTATCTTATGTGAACTAAGTATGTATATGTGATATACAAGTAGATCATGCCTTAAGTGATAACCTAAATCGGTCTGTAGTATAAGGATTAAGGTGGGATACCTGATCCTGGTGACACTATGGATACGGCCAACTTTGTAGAGGTTTGCAAGTGTTGTAAACTATTACAGATGGTAGATCCTTACCATTCATGTGAAGATGTGGAGTGGGGGTATCATATACAAACAGTTTGTTTATGACCTAGACCACGAGATGACTAGACTCTGTATATCGTTGATACTAGATACTTGCATCTCACCTAAATGACCATAGGTGACACGACCTCAATCCTGAGTGTTCTCGGAACTCCTGCCTTTGAGGGCAGTCCTTTGATTAGTATGGGTGAGAGTGGCCAGATTGCCAACTCAACATGCCTACCTTTTTGGGGACTTGTCTAATCTGAAAGCTGGGAACTCAATCCACAAGATGGAATTCACTCCTTTCCCGAAGTAGGGATAAGTAGAGAGGTTGCTTCCTTAAGGGCTGATTCCAGGGCTTGAACATAGTGGCCACAACTTCTCTTTGGAAGAGAAGACTCAGTCATGGTAGGACTATGATTTATATTAATTAGAAGGATCAGTGGTACTTTAGGAGACAGATGTAACTACGGGGGCATAACGGTTATTGGCCCAACTGTATTTACGAGCGATCTGTGAAGGGTTGTCGCACTGCTGATTGGTTAAGATGGACACATAATATATCTGTAGTGAGGAGAGTTCAGCTGTCGGACTTTAGTGGAGTGCCTGGCAGTTAACGGATAGTGGATCCCATGACTAAAGAGTTTAGTCAGTTATTCACGTATCGTTGGAGTTTCGAATCTACAGGTCCATGAGGTCCCCTTGGTAGCTTGGATTCTATTGAGGATCAATTCTTGGTGTTGATTTGAAATGTTCAAATTGACAAGAGGTATTTTGATTATATATGATATAATCGGTATGATGTATAAGATACATCTAGTGGAGGATTGATGTAAATGAGATTTACATTAAGTACCATGGAATAGAAAAAGAACTATGGTTTATATGTTTCATGAGATGAAATATTAAACTATAGGTTATAAATATAGTAGGATAAGTTGGTTATCATTTATGTTTATAATAATATTAATTATTAGATAATTAATACTTTTTCTTTTAAATAACCAAAGTAGTGGGTGGTTATTGGATCATGGTAACCGTGAGTTTAAAATGAAAGTGGTTTCCTATTTGAAAAAGAAGCTTTTAAAAAAAGTTTGAAAAGGAATTTGAGTTTTCTCTCCGGCAAAACGAATTTCACATAAATCGTCAAGTAAATACATATTTACTAAACGACGGTTGGGCGAGCTAAACGATCGTGCAGATGCGAGTTAAACGATCATGCAATGTTTACTAAACAATCGCATAGTTTTGCTAGACGATCGCTGGCCCAAGTTAAACGATCGTGTAGAGTCTGTATGCTACAAACCGAGCTAAACGATAGAGTTAAACGATTGCATAGTTTTTGCTAGACGATCGCATAGTTTTATCTAAATGATTGGGCATTGACCTATACGATAGGTCGACGGCTTCTCCCACTTTCCCATTCATGTACGCGATCATTGTTTCCTCCGTTCGTCTGCCTCACACCAAGTCCGAACAGAGCCCACCCTCTGGATTCTCACACCGAGAATACCAAGGTCGCCTTGTTGTTGGTGTCAAAACTCAACTCGTCACCATTCGAGGTTTTCTGGAGGCCATTCGTAGTGCTGTGGAGACTGTTCGTGTCCGATGAGGACGAGCGCAGTGTTCGTGTGTTTGCGAAGGAGATCGTGACTGAGGAGATCATTGAAGACAAGCGTAAAGTGTTCGTGTTATGTTGCTGGGGTGTTGCCGTGGTAAGATCGAGCACTCGGGGTTGCTGTTGTTCGAACGGTCGTATATAGCGCTTGGAGACGCTTTAACGCATTGTTAGTATAGGTTTTTCCCTCTGTACATTTGTTGTTCAATGCTGTAATTTCTCTGTAATTTGTATAACCGCTTGTTTTGAAGTCGACTATAAATGATTTGGTTCATTCATGATTGTAATTTGAATAGTCTTGTTCCGATGCTCATGGAAATCATCGCTTCCGATTTCCTTCAATTGATATCAGAGCCAGTTCTTTGAATATTTCAAAATTAAAGATCTGAATCGAACGCTTTTTCAATCGCGGTGTGTTGTTCTGCATTGGTAGTTAACTATTTTCTACATTTGTGGATGAATTTGATGAATTTTTCGGGTTGATTGCATTTTTTGTTAAAGCTTTCGTTATTACAAAGTGTTAATTTTAAGGGCCTTTGTTTTTGGGCGAAATTAACATAGCAATCGAGTCTGTAATTCGAAAAGTTCGAGTTTGTCAAGTCATTCGTGATGAAGCTTCAGCGCATAGCGATGCAGTCTCAAAACAAAGAAGAAGATCAAGCATTTGATCGAATCATGTAGCCCTCATTTAAACGATCATAGGGATTTTACTTAGCGATCGTTTAGATATTTTTTCTAGACGATCGTGTAGTATTTTCTAATCGATCATTTAGCTAATGCTAAGCGATGGGGTAAATCGTTTACCATATCGTGTAGTGTTGGTTGCACGATCGTGTAGGCGCTGGAGGTAGGCGATCGCAGTGGGAGCATGTGATGCTCATTATTTAGTAGAAGGCGCGTGCTAGACAATCGTGTAGGTAGCAAGCTTCATCGTTTAGTTACTACCTATGCGATTGCGCGTATGCGATACGGAGACGCTAGCTAAGTGATCTATTAGTGATGGTACTTCGCGGCATCGTAGTCGCTTAGACGATCGCGGAAGGTGAGCGCTGTGCGGAGCGCGCTAAGCAATCGTGTACTTCAGGCCTCATCGCTTAGTAAAGGTACACGATCATGTAGTAAAAGCTCAATGATCGTTTGGATTTTTCTAGACGATCGTATAGTAAAAGCTAAATGATCGTTTAACTCTAGGAGCACTAGTAAGCGATAGAGTAAAGGGTTTGTTTTATCGTGTAGACAATCGCGGGGTGCTTAGTACACGATGGATGGTTGGAGAAGCGATGCTTTACCGAGCGATTCAAGACCCGGCTCGCCTGTTTGAACCGAAGACTCCTTGACTTTGTAATAATTAGCTTTCCCTTTTGTGTTTTAAGGCAATTTTACCCGATTCATCAACTTTTATTGCTTATACATGTGATGTATGTTTCTTATATGTCAAAGTGTTTGTCATATAGTTAAAAACCCACCTAGGTTGTGCAATTATTCATGCATCATGTATTATAAATGTTATAATATTGCATGAAGAAATTACTTGAAAGCATGCGCATGCATCATGAAATATAAGAGTTATATTTTGCATGCAGTGAGCATTATCATGCATCATCCTTTTATTATAATTGTTATAGTCTAAGGGTGAATGGAAGCATGTTTTACTTGTTTCATTGCTATTTTGTATAAGTGTTATATAAAAGAAGTAGCAATGAATGGACAATGTATTGAGCATGACATTTGGGCCGTTTATAAGCATTATGAATGTCTTGCATGTGTTAGCTTAGCATTGTGGTTGTTTCTGTTTATAAGTGTTATAAAGGAAATTAGACCTAAAATCAATAATTCAGAGTTGCATGCGGACTTAGGGTGAACTCAAGTTTTTTAAAAGTGTTTTAAAATTGGAATGAGATAGACCTAAGTTTAAGTGGTTCTAAAGAGTTTAGTAACCTACATTAATCTTTTAAAATCGGTTTACTAGGATTAAATTGGTTGTAATAAAAGATTAAATTTGTTGTAAACCTATCTATAAGGGACCTTTTGTCTAAGGCGAGTTCTGGCTAGGTTGGGGTTCTTAAGTTGACGGAAACGTAACACTGCTACCTGGGAACCTACCTGGAAAGGTGAATTAGATAGATTTTCAACAAGTATGCAACGATTTGGTCAAAGACTCTGTTAAAGAGTTTAATGGATGATGATCAAAAGTTGTTCAACTATCCAAGGTAAAAGCTACTCTTGGGAAAACCTAAAAGTCACTTAGTTAAAATCCTTAGCCGTGTTTTTTCTAAGTAAGCTAAACCCTAGGTTGTAAAATACTCAGTGGGAGGAGGAGGCATGTCAGATATGGCTATGATTCCACTCACGTATCTCCCTGTATGTTCACACCATGAGATTCATGCTTGGCCTCGAGATGCCCTAGGATGCATCCCGCTTTGGATGGTGTTTGCATGAGTCAATATCAAGGTGGACGGAGAGAGTATTTATAGTAAGTGGGTGAAAGATGTGTCTCAACACGTCCTATGGTCTCTGTCATTGGTTCATACCATGAGATCATTCTGTACGCCATCGTGTCGCCCTGGTAGTGGCCCCCTTAGGAAGGGTTTTGTGCAGTTGGTCAATATCAAGGTGAACTCCAGAAATGGATACGGTCGCATTAATTTTTGCCCCAATCAGATTTTTTCCCTTAGAATTGGCCTTTTGGGACGGACCTCTAAGGCTTAAAATGGCAGGTCACACTTACGGGAGATTGTTAAGTAAGTTAATGATCTCTTGGCCAAATCAATGATGGCTAGTCGTTATAGGAGCAAGAGTTGTTCTGGTATTAATGACTGGTTGAGAACTTCTCAATTCAGAGGAGGGATAACTGGCCTCCCTTAGGCGGCTTTTGTCCTAAACCTTTGAAGCGTCATTGCGAAACTAGATGTCACACGGGGTTCATGTTAGTTTTTCTAAAACCTTATTGGATGTTGTTTTTTTTTTTATAACGAGTATTTGCATAAAACCTAATGTAGGTCAATATGTTTTTCTTTTCAGCAACTCGTTAGTATTTTCGTTTAAAGCTTTTAAAAATGACCGATTTATTACAGTGGAAAGAATCATGTGAAACAAATTTCATGACAAGCTACCTCCATCCCACTACTCTCCAAAAGAGGAGACAAGACAGTAAATATGATTTACTGGTCTTGGAGACATGTCTAGTAGAGAATGATGATTCTGTCTGGATCCTTGATTCAGGTGCTACCAATCATGTCAATTCCTCTTACCAAGGATTCAGTTCCTGGAAAATGTTGCCACAGAGAGAGATAACTCTTCGAGTCGGTAATGATGAGGTTTTTTTAGCTGTTGTTGTAGGCAGGCTGAAATTATTTATTGATAAGAAGCGTTATCTATTACTGGATAATCTTTTTGTAGTTCCTCATATTAAGAGGAACTTAATCTCTGTTTCTTGTCTCATTGAACAAGGCTATACCATCTCCTTTTCTGAGAATAAAGTGTTTATTTTCAAGAATGGAATGGAGATTGATTATGGTTCAATGGAAAATAACTTATATGTACTAAGCCCGTTAGTTATAAAAGCCTTGTTTAACATTGAAATGTTCAGTATGGAAACAACAGCTAAAAGACCAAAAGTTTCTCCAAAAGAAAACGCCCATCTTTGGCATCTAAGGTTATGTCACATCAACCTCAATAGGATTGAGAAGTTGGTGAAAAGTGGACTTCTAAAGAGTTTAGAAGAAAACTCCTTGCCGGTATGTGAATCATGCCTTGAAGGCAAGATGACCAAATGACCTTTTACTAGAAAAGGTTACAGAGCCAATGAAGCCTTGGAGCTTATACATTCAGACCTCTGTGGTTCGATGAATGTTAGAGCTCGAAGTGGGTATGAATATTTCATCTCTTTCATTGATGATTATTCAAGGTTTGGGTATCTCTTCCTAGTGCAAGGTAAGTCTGAAGCCCTTGATAAGTTCAAGGAGTATAAGGCTGAAGTTGAAAACTTGTTAGGTAAGAAGATAAAAACACTACGATCTGATCGTGTTGGAGAGTATATGGACCTCCAATTCTAGAACTATATGTTAGAACATGAGATTGCGTCCCAACTCTTGGCCCATGGAACACCTCAGCAGAATGGTGTATCAAAAAGGAGAAACAGGACTTTGTTGAATATGGTTCGGTCTATAATGAGTTATGCTCATCTTCCAGACTTGTTTTGGGGTTATGCAGTGCAGACTGCATGTTATATCCTGAATAACGTTCCCTCGAAAAGTGATTCTGAAACACCTATTGAGTTATGGAGAGGCCGTAAAGCTAGTTTACGCCACTTTAGGATTTTGGGTTGTCCGACACGTGCTAACGACTAACCCAAAGAAGTTAGAACCGTGTTCGAAGGTTTTCCTCTTTGTGGACTACCCCAAGGAAACGAGAGGAGGATACTTCTATGATCCAAGTGAGAACAAATTGTTTGTTTCCACTAATGCTATCTTCTTGGAAAAAGATCACATAAGGGATCATAAGCCACGAAGTAAGCTCATTTTACGTGAAATCTCAAGTGAGACTGAGACTGCTAAGGGTTCAACAAGAGTTGTTGAACAGGTCGACAGATCAACAAGAGTTATTGAGGTTGGGACGTCTAGTCAACCAGCTCAAGAGTTGAGATTGCCTCGACATAGTGGGAGGGTTATGAACCCACCGGATTGCTACATGGGTTTGACTGAAGCCCATAACGTCATTACAAATGATGGGGTCGAGGATCCATTGTCTTTTAAGAAAGAAATGGAGGATGTTGACAAAGATAAATAGGTTAAGGCCATGAACCAGGAAATGGAGTCTATGTACTTCAATAACATCTGGGAGCTTGTTGATCCACTTGATGGGGTCAAACCTATTGGGTGTAAGTGGATCTATAAGCGAAGGAGAGGTGTAGATGGAAAGGTGCAAACCTTTAAGGCTAGGCTCGTGGCAAAGGGTTATACCTAGGTTGAGGGAGTTGACTATGAGGAAACTTTCTCACCTGTTGTCATGCTAAAGTCTATTAGGATTCTTCTGTCCATAGCCACATTTTATGATTATGAAATATGGCAAATGGACGTCATGACTGCCTTTCTTAATGGTAATCTTGAGGAGACCATCTATATGACTCAACCAGAGGGGTTCGTAGTTCCAGTCAAGAGCAAAGAGTTTGCAGGCTTAATAGGTCCATTTATGGGCTGAAACAAGCATCTCGATCTTGGAACATTAGATTTGACACTGTTGTCAAGTCATTTGGCTTTGACTAGAACGTTGATGAGCCTTGTGTTTACAAGAAGATCATCAACAACTCAGTAACTTTTCTGATACTGTATGTGGATGATATCCTACTCATTGGGAATGATGTAGGATATCTGACTGATATTGGCTAGCTGTCCAGTTCCAAATGAAAGATTTGGGTGAGGCACAGTATATTCTCGAGATCCAAATCATATGGGATCACAAGAACAAACGGTTAGCCCTGTCTCAGGCATCATACATTGATCAAATGTTGATCAGGTACAGGATGCAGGATTCCAAGAGGGGTTTGTTACCTTTCCGACGTGGAATCGTTCTGCCTAAGGATCAATGTCCTAAGATACCTCAAGAAATTGAGGAGATGAGACGGATTCCCTATGCTTCTATTGTAGGAAGCTTAATGTATGCAATCTTGTGTACTCGACCCGACATTTTCTATGCAGTAGGGATTATCAGTCGATATCAAGCCAATCCAGGATTTGATCACTGGACGGCAGTCAAGAAGATCCTCAAGTATCTTCGGAGAACGAGGGACTACATGCTTGTGTATGGAGATAAGAATCTGATCCTTACAGGATACATGGACTCTGACTTTCAGATTGATTGAGATTCTCGCAAATCGACATTGGGGTCAGTGTTTACTCTGAATGAAGAGGCTGTAGTTTGGCAAACCATCAAGCAAGGATGCATCGTGGACAACACTATGGAAGTCGAATACATAGTGGCATGTGAAGAAGCTAAAGAGGTTGTTTGGCTGAGGACGTTCCTTACAGATTTGGAAGTTGTTCCAAATATGGATTTGCCTATCACTCTTTGTTGTGATAACAACAGGGCTGTGGCAAATTCGAAGGAGCCTCGGAGTCATCATCGAGCTAAGCACATAGAATAGAAATATCACCTGATCAGGGAGATTGTGCATCGCAGTGATGTAATAGTCGAGCAGATCGCATCGGCGCACAACATTGTTGATCCCTTTACAAAGGCCCTCACGGCTAAAGTGTTCGAGGGTCACCTGAAAAGTTTGGGTCTGCGGGACATGCGGCATCTTGTCTAGGGCAAGTGGGAGATGATACTAGGGTATGCCCTAGTTTATTGTATATTGTACATTATTTACATTTATATTGTATTGACATTAGTTCCTCCCAGATCATTAGACAAGTGGAGGATTGTGTGGAATTGTGTCCTAATTTCTCCCGAGTCTTCGTTATTTTGTAAAGATAACCAACATTGTTTAATGAAAATAAAATAAATGGTTATTTAATTCTGCATTTACTCAATATCCAAAATAAACAAGCTCCTTGTTATCTTATGTGACTTAATGCATCGTATATGTGATATACAAGGGATCATGCCTTAAGTGAAATAAACCTAAATCGGATCTGTAGTATAAGGATTAAGATTTAGGATACCTGATCCTGTTGACCTACGAATATGGCTCACTTTTTAGAGGTTTTGCAAGGTTGTAAACTGAGCGTTATAGATTGCGTAGAGTACCTGACCATTTCATGTGAAGAGACGTGGCGTGTGGGGGTGACCTATACAAAGTGGATGTATGTTGTCTTATGATCTGTAGCATCACGATGTGACTAAGTACTTTCTATATAATAACGTCCATTTTGATACTAGAGAGCTTGCATCTCCACCTTAAACGACCATAGTGACACGACCTCTTAATCTCTGATTGTTTTTGGGTTCTCTTATACCTTTGAGGGGTGGTCTGTTATTTGTTAATTTAGCTTAGGATCTAGGAGAAGTGCCAATTGCATTAGAAGCTCAAACATACCTACCTTTTTTTGCGGGGACTTGTCTTGATCATTATATTTATTATTAATTATTATGGAACTTGAATCTTAACAATCCATTCAAACAGTATGGAAAATTTACCTCATTTCCCGATATACGTTTTAGACAGGTAGGTTATATAAGATATAGAAGATGATTGACTTGCCTACATTGTGGGTCTTGATTGATACTAAGGCTTTAGAGCATTTCAATTATGTGTCACAATACAAGATCTTTCGTTTGGATATAGCCATTTTCGATAGCTCAGTGACTATGAATTTTAGTTTTTACTAGTAGAGGATTAGTCGGGAGCGTTTAGGAGACAGGGATGTTAAACTACGATTGAGGCAATAACGATTATTGGTGCTCCAACTATATTTTTCATGATTCGTATTCTGTGTAATAGGGTTGTTGCATCTGTCTGTTATTTGTTTATATTGTATTGGACACATAATATATTTTTTATTTTTGAATCTTCTGTTAGTCTTACTTGAAGGTGATTTGTGAGTTGTGCATTAGTCTAAAGTCTTTATTGGAAATTGATGTAATTGGATGAAGTCCTGTGTCATAATAGATTTGTAATTTTTTAACCGTGATTAGTGGATCCCATGACTAAATGAAGTAATAGTCATGTAATCATTCTTGTTCGATATGGGTTCGGAATCTAACAGTTCTCTTTTGATGTGAATTCTACTCCAATTCTGTGTTTTATGGTATTTCTTAGGTTTTTTTGATTTGTCTTTGTAGTGTATTCAATTCTTGTGTTTGATTTTTCAATGGACAGAAGATACTTTGAATTAATTTTTATTATATTGATAATTGCGTGTGTATATATATGTTATTATGAATGATTTATAAGATACCTATTCTTAGTAGATAATGTGTGTATTTGAATGTTAATATATTAGAGTATTTTTTACGATATAATTTTATTCACATTGGTTAATATGAATATAGATACTATAGTTATATAGATTATGAGGTTATGAGTATATAGAATACTAGTAGAGTAATTTGTGATAGTGATGAATAAGTTGATTTATCATTTGATTTAATAATAATATGAGATTAGGATTTGATGGACTTAATATATATGAGATTACTTTTTTCTTTTAAATAACCAAAGATGTGGTGTTATGGATCATGGTAACGTGAGTTTAAAGGATATATAAGTTGATTATCTATATGTGAAAAATAGAAGTTTTTTTGAAATTATATGAGGTTTATGTAGAAGGTACGGTGTGGATTTATCTACTCCTTAGGGTGCATATAGATAGAGAAACCATAAGTATCATGATTAAATACATATTTACTAAACGACGGCAGTAATGGGCGAGCTAAACACGATCGCTGCAGATAAGTTCGTACGAAATTTTTTTTTTCTATATATTACTACTCTTGTTGTAGTGTTTTATACTTATAATCTCGTTTCGCTTAGTCTTTGCTATGTGTACGTTTTTATTTCTTTTTATTTTGCTTTCTACAAGTCCATAATCGATTTCAATTGAATAGGGGAGAGTCTGTATGCGGAACTGATAGAGCTGAAACAAGATCGCATAGCTTTTGCTAGATGATACATAGTTAATATATCTAAATGGATTGGGCTATAGTGCAACCAAATATACGATGGTCGTCACGAAGCTTCTACCCGACTATGCCTACGAAGAGTCATATGGTGTATGAGCGTGGGTATTCAATGTTTCCTTAATTCTAAATGTTTCGTCTGTCTCACACAATCCGAAACAGAGGCCACCCTCTTAGATTTCTTCACCACTAAGAAACCAAGTCACCTTATTGATGGGTAAGACTCAGCTTGAACACTGTCGAGGGTTTTTCTGGGGCCATTCATAAGTTGCTGTTGGAGTCCGTTTTTAGTGTCAGACTTTGACTGTTTTTGAGGTACTGATTGCGCAGGGTGGCTCGTATATGTTTAAGTATATAAGGTGAAATGATTCTTTTGTTATTCAGATGAGACGTTGTTGGAATACGAGCCACGAATATTGTATTTTTTGTGCTTGCTTTATTGGAGGATAGTATTTTTGATTTATGTTAAGATAGGTGTTGCATGTGGTCTTGAATTTCTATGATTTTCAGAATGACATCTGTTTTTATGGTATAGATCGTGGTTGTAGGTGGAGATATTGTCTTATTTTTTTAATATGTTTTTATTATGTGATTTGATATTGTTTAGATTATGATTTATTTGTTTTTCTTTATTCGCTCATGAGTGTCTGTGAGAATTCAGTTGCTAATTCGAGCTTTGATATCGCTTTTTCTTGTCCGTTGTTTTAGACTCATAAGTTTTTTCCTCTTTTAATTTTACTATGTTGTATGATATTATGCATTGATATATTCTCGTTATGTTATTTGTTCTGCTTGTTTTGTGTGGAAGTCTTTTATCTTGCAATAGATTAATTTATTTTATATCAGTGAGATTTGCGTAATTTGGTAGTGATTACTTTGTTCAACTGACTTGAGCTTCAAATGGCGAATAGATCATCTCGTTTTATCGTATTTTTCCTTCATACCTTATCAATGTAACTTTTATAGTGGAACTAGCGAGTTTTTAGTGTATGTTAGTTAATCATGTGCTTATTATAACCAAAAGCAGTGTTTTAGTCTTCTTTTCTAGGATGCGTGTGTGATGTTTTTTTTGTAGCTTATCATTCCTTCGATAGCGTATAGATCTAATGGTTCTTGATATTATACTCTAGTTTACTATATGATGATCTTACTTTTGGGTGGATGTAGTAAGTTGCATGACCCTCTCCCATATATAATAGTTTGGGATGTATTTTGGTACCTTAGCTTACAGAAGTACTACTATATTAGAATTTCACCTATGTGAATGTGGAAGTGAGGGGCCTATCTTCAACTATGGAGATTTACATAACTAATCTTTTTTGTGCGTTCACTTACTTTTAATATCCGGGTAGTACACTTATGTATTGGAACTCAAATTAAAGCGATTCGGGTCTTTCGTATCTACACCTCATGTGACAACTCTGTAATTGTTCTTGAGATGCTATTTAGAGATTAAATGTTCATTTATAAACCAAGGGGTTACTCGCTAAAATCATTTCTTTACAATAGTATATAGTGTGTTATCAAATAGTACGTATTGGGACACCTTTAACGTTCTGGTTGAGATACCAGGTTTAAGTGGCCTCTATAGTTTATGAGGGTACCCTTGTTTTTGTGTTAATATGTAAGTGAGAGATAGTTATTTCAATGTGGTGTTCTGTGGGCAGACTGTCCACTCTACGCTATCGTCCAGCCTTTTTGTTGATTTTTTTTACTATTTTATATTATTTTTTTGTGTGTGTCATGCTTTATATTCGCTCTCGCGCTATCGAATTTGTGATGTGTTGTTTATATTTATTAATTTATATAATTAATTATATTTATGTATTTTATTATATTATATTATTTTTTTTTTTATTATTTTAAACCAATATAAATATTAAATATAAAAAGAAAGTAAGTAAGAAAAGACCATTCTCCTTTGCAGCGAGTCGTCCTACGAATCTGACGCCTTTGTCAAACTTCGAATATTTACA